>NW_023144628.1:680000-909092 GCF_012932325.1 Thrips palmi | reverse complement strand
CACAGTGGGCCAGCGACCGGGGGCCGGTAAAATTTAGCGCGTTTTAGCCCAAATGCTAAAACCAACGGGGTTGACCCCACCAAGGTTGTCTAGCAAAACAACTGGTGTGTCAACCCCTTTGTTTGGTCCTGTTTTGGAGCCCGGGCCCAAAAACGGTCTAGAATTTCAGCCACCGGCGCCGGTCTTCTAGCCCACTGTGCGCCACGCTGCCGCTCCGCCGGGCTCTGCCGGGCTCTGCCTGCCGCCGAGACAGTGTGCAAGTTGGCCAACCTCTGCCGTGTTAGGAGGCGTGGCGCTCTCCGCACGCCCTTTTGTTGGAAGGGGCGCCTGCTGCCTGGCCCGCCTGGCCTTGCCTGGCGGTGCCGCCTGCCTGGTCGAGACCGTCGAGACGGAAGCCGCAGTTTTGCTACTTTCTCTGCCGAGCGGAAATAGTGCAAAGTTTTCTGCCCTGGCAGTGGGTGCGCGGTGTGGTATGTGCCAGGGGAAAAGGGTAGGGGGGCTTTGCCGGCAGCGCTGCTTTGCCTGTGAAGAAGGTAAACTGATTGAGGTCGACTCGTGTGCGGAGAATGAGTACACTGGTATTAATTTTTGGCTGAACGCGCCGGTCTTCTGGCCCACTGTCGGCAACCGCCGCCCCAAAAACAGCCAAATTTGCAACTTTCAGAGAACGTTTTGAGCAACATTCCGGTTCCTCCGCTCCTAATCTGAGTGCGCTCCAGCCAGACGATGTCCGATCCCCGCAGTATTTAAGAGGAGTGGTGGGGTCTCCACCCACTAGTATGTTGTGCTAGGGCTTAAGCCACGAGTCGGTCCCCAGTCCCCGAGTTAAATCTAAGACAGCTTTCTTCTTTTGGCGGCCGTTGGCTTTAAAATGCGTCCATTGCCGTGCGCCCGGCCTTTTGTGTGTGTGTGTGTGCGTTTGTGGTGTGTGTGTGTGTGTGTGTGTGTGTGTGTGTGTGTGTGTGTGTGTGTCCGGGTGCGACCACGTATTTGTATAGTGGTGTGAGTGCGTCGCGGGCGGCGGGCGGTCGCAGGGGGCTCCCTTCGCTGCGGGCGGGCTCGGCGGGCCCGGCGCTCCAGTGCACCGGAAGGGGATGGGGCCACTCTTTGGGCGCAGACTAATACAGCCCGTGCGGCCCTGGGGGATGGGGGCCCCTCCCCCCCCCCCGTCCCGCCCCGTCCCGCCCCCCCCGCCGCCCCGCCTTGCCGCCGCCACCAGCCTCCGTGCAGGACCCAGGGGCAATCTTTGGATACACAGCGAGTACACTGCGCACCCCGCGCCCCGGGGCTACTTGAAGGGGGAGAGGGGGGCGGAGCGGCAACATTTTTTTATTATACGTCTGACCACGTCCGAAGACCGGACCGCGGGAACGCGCGCAACGCACAGTGGGACAGAAGACCGGTGGAGGCGGCCGTAACTCTAGACGCGTTTTGCGCTCCAGAGTCGCCAAAATGGGACTCGAACCAAACGTGTGACCCCACCAATGGATTCCTCATTCGGAGAGGAATCCGTTGGTCGGGTCACACGTTCGGTTCGAGTCCCATTTTGGCGACTCTGGAGCTCAAGACGCGTCTGGGATTTTGACCGCCTCCATGTCCTGTCTTCTGGCCCACTGCGCGACGTAGTTTTTGCGTGGGCTCCTCCGCGCCGTCCCAGCCCCACTTCACGCACGTAGGCGCGCACAGCGGGGTGGGGTCCAAGGCAACGCTCTACTTGGCTCCACGCGCAAGAAAGAGCTCTTTAGAGTGTAAAACTTGCGCCTCGTTGTCAAAAGTCCCGCGGTATCACGAACTGCTCGAGCATGCCGTCTCTCTCTCTCTCTCTCTCTCTCTCTCTCTCTCTCTCTCTCTCTCTCTCTCTCCATCTCTCTCTCTCCTTCCCGCCCGCCCAGTTCTTCTCTCACTTCACCGTGTGCTGCGGGGCGGCCTTGTTCCAAGTTCGACGCGCGGCCGAATTCGAAAAGCCGATATATGCTCCGCACAATAACGTCAGCGGAGAGCGCTGCCACCGCCGAGGAAGGGCCCCCCCGCGCGCTAGTCTTACTTGTGTGACGATTGGAAGGTGCGCCGTCGTACTTCACGGCGAGTTTAAGGCGGCGCGGCGACGGCGGCGCGGCAAAGCGGTAGACGGCGCGGGTCACGTGACAAGTTTTCCCCCCCCCCCCTCGCACACACACATACATACATACATACATACATACATACATACATACATACATACATACATACATACATACATACATACACCACCACCACCACCATGGCCTCCACCGCCACACAAGCAGCCGGCCTTGCGAGGAGGGGGCCGGCCCCGCCCCGGAGCACGCCAAGACCAACACGGCCGGCCCCTTCTTTTGCGTGAGCATGATGAGACTGCAAATTATATACATCTCTCAACACCCTTGTCGTCCCTGGCCAAATGAGGCCCCCACCACCGTGCGCCCCGAGGAGGAGTATAATGTGCAAGTCGGAACTAGACCGCACCGGCCCCGCCCCGCCCCGCCACGCCACGCCGCCCCCCGGACTGTTCTTTAGGGGTTGAAATGACTTGTGAAGAAGTCACAACTTTAAGCATAAAAAAAAGAAACCTCGGCGGAAATTGGTCGTGTGACCTTCCCCCCGTTGTGTAAGTTGCCTGCCTGCACGCCACGGCGCCGCCCCGCCCCACCCTGCCTCACCTCACCCCGCCCCGCCCCACCCCGCCTCACCTCACCCCGCCCCGCCCCACCCCGCCTCACCTCACCCCGCCCCGCCGGCGGCGCATCGGAAATGGCGGCCTTCCCGGTGAGGATCGAAAGCACGCGCACCCACCTGCAACAGAAGGGCAGCGCGTTACGCCACTGGCAACAACAACAACAACAACAACAACAAAAGCAATGCCAATAACAAGAACAGTAACAAGAAGAGCCGCGGTGTCGCTCTGCGTGCAGCGGCCTCCCTGCCGGTGCCGGGCCCTCGGCCAGGCCTGCCAACCTAGCAGCCCATTACCTCCACGCGGCGGCGCGCACACTTTGTTTCAGTTAGGGGTGCAGGACCAGAGAGAGAGAGAGAGAGAGAGAGGTTTGATGCACAAAGTTTTGAGGGTTGGCAGCATCGCCGGCAGCAGCGACAGCGACAACAAGAACAACAAGTAGGGCGCCATTTGCGGGACGCTGGCCCTGCTCTGTGTGTCTCGTCTCGCCGGCCGAAACTCAATTCACGTGTTGTTACCTCCTCGTTTGGCAGTGGCCTTTGGGCCGGACGGCAGCTCGACGGCCGCCCGCAAGGAGACAGTGTACCTGCCCCCCCCCCTTCCCCCCCCCTCCAGCCTTTTAGCCGGCACCCTCCCTTGCCGCCCCTGACGGCCACACTCTAAGCCGAAAATAAGGGCTGGCCGTCAGCAAGGCGACATTGACTTGCGCGCCGGCACTTCGCCCTGTCGCACTCCAACAACGGAGCGTCCCGTGAGTGCGAGAGAGAGACGCAAGCCTGCTGGTGGCCGACCAGGCTGACCAGCCAGGCTGACCGGCCAAACCAGGCACACCAGACCGCAGTGCTTAAGGCCGAGGGGTTACCCACTCCGGGAATCATGTGTACACTCAGTCCGGGAATCATTCGTAAATCTTTTAAAATTTGATGGAAAATCCTCATAGTTTCAATTTAAAGTCATGGTAATCATGTGATACACACAAAAACATTCAAATACAAAGCAAATTTTCGAAAGTTATCTCTTTTTCTCAGGGATATGTTCTGGGAATCGCGGGAATCCGGAATCGTGTGTACACTAAAACAACGAGTGGGTAACCCCTCGCTTAAGGCTCATCTCGGCCACCAGGTTGGGCGAGCTCCCACAGCCAATCCAAAGTCGCGTCTCAACTGTTCCCCCAGCCGTGTGTGTGTGTGTGTGTGTGTGTGTGTGTGTGTGTGTGTGCGTGCGAGTGTGTGTGTGTGGCCAGGACTGTGTGAGTGAGATTGAGAGAGGGGCCCCACGGAGCGGGAGTTGCTTTTCGTGTTTGCGATCGTGTGTGTCAACCTGCGCGCGCGTGTTTGTTGCGTCGCCCTGCTTCGGCGTCCCATCCCCGCCAACCTGTTTCCGATGTGTCAGCTACACGACATTATACGGGCCAAGGAACATGCCGGCGGAAGAACGTGGCGGCCGTGGCGGCAGTGGCGGCCGCCTAAGGACAGACTTCTTCCTGTCTGTTTGTCTGTCTGTCTGTCTGTCTGTCTGTCTGTCTGTCTGTCTTGGTCCCCTGCTGTACTTGATTTATATAAACGATCTAAAACGGTGTTTTAAAAAATGTAAATATTTTGTGTATGCAGATGATACTGTGATAATCTCTGTGCACAAAAACTTAGATATAGCTGAGGCAAGACTGCAGGAGGAGTTTACTGAGTACCAAAAATGGTGTCATGATAAGAATCTCATAATGAATGGAACAAAGACTAAAGTAATGCATATATCCACTCCTTATATTGCAAGAAGAGATCTTAACTTAAGATTTCATTCTATTGAGTGTATACACAGTAATATTGTAAATTGCACCTGCAAAATGAATATTGAAATGGTGGAGTCGGTGAAGTATTTAGGGTTGATAGTTGATAAACATCTAAACTGGAAAAGCCATGTTAAAAATGCTAAGAGGGAAGTTGAGGTGTTGCCTGTATAAATTATCACAATTAAGTAACTGCTCCCCACATAACATAGTAAACATGGCTTATACAGCCCTCTTTGAATCAGTCATGAGTTATGGGCTTGAAGTGTGGGGATCTGCCTCGGATACAAACCTGCTCCCCATTAAATCATTACAGCAGAGAGCTGTAAAGATTGTGAAGAAAAAGCAAAGAGTTCCATTACCAAATAATATTTTAACATTAGAAAATTTGTACAAATTAAAAATTTTAAAAAGAAATTATTTTAAGAAAGATTTTAGAAAATATAGCGCAACATAGGTACTTAACGAGAAATGAGAGTTTCCAATATAAGATAGGTATGAATAAGTATGGTGATAGACTGACAGAGGTGGTCGTGCCAAAAATACTAAATAAGATGCCAGTAGATTTAAGGAATATACAAAGTCAAAGTGCCATGAAAACAAAATTAAAACAATATTTTTTAAGTGCAAACAATTGAAAAATCTAAATAACAAAAAAAGGTGGAGTTTAAGTTGTAAAAGATTTTTTTGTTTGTAAAAGATTTTTGTTTGTTTGTTTTTATTGATTGTTATGACAGAAAGACAGCAAATCCACCCCTGACAAGCAGTCATGCTTAGGGGTTGTCTTTTTCTAGTTTTAGGCAGTTTATGATTACTATGTTAATGTTTCTATCTGTAAGTGCCTTGTTTAAGTTTTTCTTAATAAAATACGAATTGAATTGAATTGAATTGAATTGTCTGTCTGTCTGTGTGTCTGTCTGTCTTTCTGTCTTTGTGTCTGTCTGTCTCGCTGTCTGTGCGTTCGACCAGGCTCCACGACGGGCACACTATCAAAGCGCCAGACCGGAACGACAAGAGGGATATGACGGCAAAGTCAGGGAAATTGCGGCCATAATTATTATTCGAGCGTCAGAGCGTGGGCCGCGCCGTCCGCAACGCGCCATAGGGCTGCCCGCTCTGCTTGCCTGCTTGCGGCGGAAGCGTTTGTGTTGCACCTGAGCGGCCTTTCCACCCCCGCGCTAATTTGGTCTCCGCTCCGGCCCTGCCCTGCCCTGCCCCCCGGCAGTGGCATATCACGACGGGCCAGCAGCCTCCATTGCGAACAGAGCTATCGTCGCTCTCTCTCTCTCTCTCTCTCTCTCTCTCTGCCCCTCTCTTTCTCCCCCCTCTGTCTCTCTCTCCCCCTCTCCCCCACTCTCTCGCACTCTTGGGTCGTCCGCCACCAGAATTGCGAAAGAGAGAGAGAAAAAGAGAAAGAGAGAGAGAGAGAGAGAGAGAGAGAGAGACAGAGAGAGAGAGAGAGAGAGAGAGAGAGAGAGAGAGCGACGAGGCACGTTTCGGTATCGCTGGTAGCGGTTTCCCCGGTTTTCCTCTTCCTGCTGTCGGGGCCCGTGACGCGCATCGAGCACCTTCCTCCGCGCCACCATTAGGAAATGCGATCCGGGAGGAAAGACTGGTCCGCCGCGGGTACGCCGCGGATGTTCGACGAGGATGAGGATACACGCTGCTGGCTTGCAACGCCGTAATGCCGCACGCCACAAGAGTTGGCCCGGCTCTGGAATTAATTAGACTGTTTTCCGGTTCGAACCGCCACACTGCCACGGGCCGCGCAAGTTTGGGTGCGGGCCGAAGCGCGGAGCCGCGGAGCCGCGGAGCCGCGGAGCGAGAGCATCGAGGATTCCGGATTCCGGGAGCACGCCCCGGAGTCGCCGCAAAACACCACCAAATAATGGCAACAGTTTTTTTTTTTTTTTTAATTTTATTTTGATCAAGTCGTTTATTGAATCAAGTTTTTGTTTTCGATCCACATCGAAAGTTTGAGGGTCACCGCTGTGCCCAACATGATAACACCCAGTGGTGAGGTGATTGACTCCCAATAAAAAATCTCATTCAACGAACGTTAATGAAAGCAGATGATCCGTCGCGTTTCACAACTGCTGTGATAGCTTAGAGGTTACAGACGTGGGATCGAGTTACCGCAGGCCGGCGTTCGAATACCAGCGTCACATACGTTTTTTCGACTTACTATCCTAAGGGTGGTGGTTCGAGGCCATCCGAGCGGAGCCGTGTGCAACAGACCCACATGCCGGAGGTTCGACTCCTAACAAATATTTCCATTTAATTTTACTGCCTCACCCAGTGCGGTTGAAACCCGTGAACGTGAGCCCACTCCGTGCATGGGACGTGGTGGCCCAGGGAGTAGAGGCGTCGGTTCCCAATGCTAGGGTCGGCGGTTCGACTCCCCCAACTTCTTGCGAAATTTTGACCGGGTCGGTCGAGTCCTGTTGCGTCAAGAACCCACCTCACGCCGGTCCCATCATCATGGGCCGTGGTGGCCGAGAGCGTAAAGTCGTGTGATCCCGATGGCGGGGTCCGGGGATCGAATCTCATCACTTCGTTACATTTTTCGACCGCCTTCCTCCCAGTGCAACTCAAACCCGTCGTCCAACACGCTGCCAGACGTACAAGCGTGATAGCGTAGTGGTCAGAGTCACATTCACCTGGCCACTCCGCTGTGGGTGTCTAAAAAGCAATCCGCTTCGGCGGGTTGGCCTCGGCACTGGAGCGATGGAGTATTTGATCCATCAATCCAGACCACCCGGTGTGTGGTTGCGGGTGGTGCCTCCTTGACTTGTCGGGGAGGCGATGATAAGTCCTTTGAAGCTGGCCTAAAACGCTGTATGTTCGGTACGGGAGCGCCGGACAGTGGGGGTACCATGGGGTACACAACCAACCCTACGAAAACAAGAAGCTCCCACCAAACCTCTTCTCTGTCTGAGTCTCTCTCTGTCTCTCTGTCGTCTCACTCTACGTCCCGCCCCTCTAAGAGCTTCGTACTGGGTGCTCTCACCCAGCTGCCTGAGCTTTGGGGTCCTACTGGGTCCCCCGGCGAACGCTTAGAGTCGCTGACGGGATTAACCCCAGGTACCTGATAGCACCGGTTCCCATCCCGAACACCGAAGTAAAGCAGGAGGCCTCCCCATTAAGACTGGGGAGGGGGTGTAGAGTTCAATTTTTTTTCTTTTCCCTTTCAAATTTCTCAGTCAATACTCGTTCGGTTTCCTTATACGGGGTAGTATGCGGGCTCATTCCAAAGATAGTAATTAAAATTGTGTATGAAACAAAATATATAGACCCGAGCGAGGTGGCCGGTGTTGGTACTTTGGTACTAGCCGTGCCGAGCTGTGGCCTGCACCGCCCGCCGCCGAGCCCGAGCTGGCCCGAGTGCCCCGGGCCGGGCCGAGTCGGGAGGCTTTGTTGCGCGATATTCCGCGCCGTGGCAGGCGGGGAGGGATTGATTGTCAATGTTGCGCGCAGGCCGTGGCAGGCCGTCGCGAGCGAGGAGGGGGTGCCATTGTTTACGCCCTGTGCCGCTGGCGCTGTACCGAGGAGGGATTGTCGAATTCCGCGCAGGCTGCGCCTCATTGCCAGCCAGCCACACGCACCAGCCCGCCCCGGCAGCCAGCCCCTATTATATTGTTTAGGATACGCGCTTCGTTTCTGGACTCGAGAGTAAAAGCACGCTGACACCTTCATGTGTATAGTAGTTTTAAGTATGTTTCAAGTGTGAAGGATCATCTGCTAAAAAACTGACGAAACGAAACCCTGAATAGACTTTTTTGTTTGAGTGTCGCCGTTCCGATGGAGCAAGCGCGGGTCCAGGGCCCTGCAGGGGAGCGGCCCCCTCCTGCAGGCCGTGGAGACACCTGAGAAAGGGAGGCGAGAAGACGCACTCTGCCCTGGTAGGTTCATAGTTGGCAACTTTTGCGACATCTCCCCCCCTTCCTGGGTCCGTCTCTGGATCCGCCCTTGCGATGGAAGTGGCCTCGCGTCACCGAAACGCGACGAAAGCCGACTGGGATTGGGCCATTCCGTTCGGCCGGCCCGCAGGCCTACGGGTCATGGCCCGGGCCCGGGCCGTACTTTGAATCTTTGAAGACGGCCCTGCCAGGTTCACGCCCGCCACGCCCCGCCACGCCCCGCCAGGCCCCGCCACGCCCCGCCACGCCCCGCCACGCCCCGCCACGCCCCGCCACGCCCCGCCACGCCCCGCCACGCCCCGCCACGCCCCGCCACGCCCTGCCACGCCCCGACGACACGGCGGACGGAGGATCTGCTCCATGTTTGATGTGACAGAGTGCGGTGCGGGCCGGTCCGGGCCGACCCAGGCCTTCCGCTCCGCCCAGGCACCGCGGGGCCGCGCGGAGCACTTCGGCGACCACTTCCCTGTGACGGTCCTCACTCAGCAACCGCTGCGTGGCCGCGAACAACAGGGAACACAGTGGATTTGCCAGAAGACCGGTGGGGGCGGTCAAAATCTCGGACCCCCGAGTCGCTAAATGGGACTCGAACGCAACGTGTGACCCCACCAACGGATTGCTCTCCGAACGAGGAATCCATTGGTGGGGTCACACGTTCGGTTCGAAACCTGTTCGGCGACACTGGAGCTAAAAACGCGTCTAGAGTGTTGGCCGTCGGCGCCGGCCTTCTGGCGAATCCACTGTGGGGAGCGCTGGCCCGCTGGCGGAGCATTATTTGAATTCGGAATGAAGTGGCGGGCGGCGGGGCGATTTGTCGCGACCTAAGCAAGCCGGCGACGAGGCTGACGCGTGGAACGCGGTTAAACACTTCACAAATGAGAAAGGCCTAATTGTTCCAAGTCGAGTTTGGCGGGGCGCTGGCGGGAGCTGCCAGCAGCAGGCGCTGGAGACCATCATCTTGGAATGCCGCCCCGCCCCGCCCCGCCCCGCCTCACCCCGCCCCGCCCTGAGGGGCCGATGGTGTCCCGGCGCCACCGCAGAAACCACGGCCCGGCCCGCCTGCAGGCCCATGTACTATTTCATGGCGGCCAGGAGCAAAGAGGCCGGCAGGGAAATGGCGACGCAAACGGCGCGGCCCGGTGCGGCCCAGCCTAGCGTGGCGCAGACGATGTGCGGCGTGCGGCCCGGCAGCGTGGCGTGGCAGGCCGTGGCGTGGCCCGTGTCCGCTCGATATGGTCCGGACCCGGTACGCGTCTTCGAGCACCGCGGAGCAGGGCAGCGGGCGGATCCAGTGGGGGCACAAAAGGACAATTGACCCCCTTGGCTCCTATATAGCCGGCCGAAAGGTAAGGCAAGAAGCCACACGTTGCCGCTGTAAGTGGACTAAAAGTGCTGCCCCCGCCCCTCGGGACGGCCCTGGATCCGCCACTGACGGCCCTGCCGCCACGGCACCGTCTTCGAAGCGACGCTAGAATTTTGGCCGCCTCCACTGTTGAGTTGTTGTTACGCTCGCCGCTTCCCGACACTGTGACGACGCCCCAGTCCCCAAGCCCGCCAAGCCACCACAGCGCGCTGTATCGTGATTGCTGTGTTGTGCAGTTCTTGCGGGTGGTGGTCGAGACGGCCGCCACGGGCAAGCCGCGGCGCCTAAGAAGCTTGGCCCCAACCTGTCGCCCATAAGGAGCCCCTTTCACGCGATCAAGGGCCTTTGCGTGGCAAAGTGGGGCGGGGCGGAACGGGGCGGGACCACGACCAGCTTTGACATTGAATACGCCGCCCATACGTGGCTCCAGGCTTGCGCCCTGTGGGCCTGTGGCGCCCGGGGTGGGTTGGGGGCCCCCGGCGCCGTGCCAGGCCCGGCCAGGCCTGGGAGCTGGATGTGTACAGGGCCAGGTGCGTGTTCAGGGCGGCCGTTGTTATAAACCACCTGAATTTTGTCAGGCCACACATTATTTTTTTTGCGCGGGAGGACACAACCTGCGCCAGCTTCCCACTTCAAGTTGTGAATTTAGCGATTCGTTTAACGCCCCCCCCCCCACACACACACACACACCGGGGGCGCCATACACTCGCAGCAACAATTCTGGTTGGATGCATTTGTAGAGCAGCGTTTCGTACAATGAATGTACGTTGATACACTGTTATTCAAGGAACGCGTGATGACGTCCCACTCGTCGAAAAACAGTGTACAGCCAGCCAGGACATCCGGGACGGCCCTCGCGCCTGGCGCCGTGGCAGCAGGGAGCAGCTCTGCACAGCTCTGCCGCTGCTGCACTGTCGGACGCCTCTGTTTGGGATCGCGTTAGCGACCCCCCCACCCCCACCCCCACCCCCACCCCCACCCCCACCCCCGCCGCGCACGGGCAGCCACTCCATCAAATGGCGTGCCGCGGCGCGCCGCCAACATCCGGGCAGCAACGGGTCCGCAGCGCCGTGCTCCGCCGTGTTTCGCGCAGCAGATCTGCAGACCGATGCCGAGAGGCCCTTTTCATCGCTCTGTCTCTCTCGCGCCCGGACGGGACGCCCCACGAGTGCGAGGGAGACCAGAGCGACGTAAACGGCTCTCGGAATCAGTCTGCTGGTGTGCGGAAGCGCGCGGAAGCCGGCCGACAGGAAGGCGGGGCGGGGCGGGGCGGGGCGGGGCGGGGCGGGGCGGGGTGGGGCGGGGCGGGGCGGGGTGGGGCGGGGCGGGGCGGGGTGGGGCGGGCACGGCCAGGCAGCGCTACAGATAACGTATGACTTGACTACCTGTCGGCCGGGATTTGCCAAAGCCGGGCGCCGCCACCCCCTGGTGAGCACCTCACGGCGCGCCCCTTACAATAGCGAAGAGTTCCGAAACCTAGCCAAGGACTATTCCAAACTTGTCCACCAGCCCCGGACAGTTCCGCTTTCCCTCTGGTTAGGCCCGAATCGAGTCCGGGCCGAATCGGAGTCCGGACCGGACAGTTCCGTTTCTTGGTTTCAGAACCACTCTTAGTCAAGGACTGTCCGAAAGAGTCCTGCCTAGGTGCAGCTGTCCCGGACTGCAGCCCCTCGCTGGCCCAACCCGCCAGGCCCCGCGAGGCTCGAGTCGAGCAGAGGCGAGCCGGAGCCCAGCCGGCCCATGCACCTGAGCCGAGCCGGGGCGCCCGGACGTCCCGGCAACTGGGTACGCGGAAATCGCCGCTCGCCGGCATGCCGAAGCACGCCGAAGGGTCGCCGAGGTTACCTGGCGCCCTGGCGGACGCGGCCAGAGATGCAGTTTTCGCCAGTTTACGGCGAGCTGTTGAGCGAGTCACATCGCACAGCAGCGCATCTGTGATCAGTGATCAGAGAAACGCGCACAAGCCACATCTACTTTTCGCTCGATACTTTCTCGGAGCGATGTTCAGGCGATTCGCGACTGTTCTGGAAGTAATTTTTGGTGAGGTGTCGTGTACGGCGTTTTCCTAAACATTGATCGAATTTGAGTGCGTTGCTGTACGAAGTGTCCCAAACAAACAACTATCCGCTGGCTGCTGGCTACCGCAAGTGTGCGTGTCTCTCAAACTTAAAGGACGGGCGGTGAGAGGGTGGGAGGTGTATTATTTTATTCGCCTCTCTTCTTTCACCCTCGTCCCCAAGTGTTTCCATCATTTGCAAACAACTTCAACGAGTTCGCTTGGGCAGGCATGTACTTGCAGGTATGATACACTTAGTGCATGATCAAAATTTGTGTGTAATATTCCACTGGAGGCTAATCGCGTCCCTTGCCGTGTGTGACCCGCCACCATGCCCCCCGAGCCGAGCCGAGTCGAGCTGAGCCGAGCCGATCGGAGCCGAGCCGCCTCGGCAGTGGAGGCTGCCCAGCCGAGCCGGCGCTAGGGCGCTGCTCCCGCGGAAAGTCCCCGGCCGGCCGGCCGAAGCAACCTGCGTCCGAAGGGAAAGGGGAAGGGGGAAAGGGAGGGGCGAGGGGCAGCAGGCTGGTGCATTTGTTCGGACTGTCCGTTTTTCGACTAGCGTTGGTACTCAGGACAAGTCCGGAATCTTTCTGACTTTGGTCTTTTTCAATGTTTTTGGGAACTGTCCGAGGACGGATTTAGGAACTGTCCCCGTCCGACTTTCGGAGCCGTTTCGGACGGTCCGCAAACGGCTGTTTTTGGCTGCTTTTCGGACTCCGTCATTTTCGTACGGGGCGCACGCGTGTGTGGTTGTATGTGTGTGTGTCGTGTGTGGTTGTGTCGTCAGAGAGAGCTCAAAACGCGTCAAGAGTTTTGGCCGCCGGCGCCGGTCTTCTGGCTCATTGAACGGCGGAGTGCAGTGTTTCCCGATGGCGGCCCCTGACGAAGATAACGAAGTGGACGAGTCGGGAGCGGGGGCCGCGCAGGTCGCCGGGACGCCGCCGTCGGGGGGATGAACGGGGAGCGGCGGATCGAGCGGAGCGTATATTTCTTGCGCGCGTTCCGCATCCGTCCCGCGCATCCAGCAGACTGATGCCGAGGGTCTGTCTCTCTCGCACTAACTTCCCTGTCGGTGCGAGAGAGACAGCGCGACGACCCTCGGAATCAGTCCGGCGGGGCGGACGGCATGGACGCCGACGGGACAACACTATGATATACGGGTTGGCGGACAGCGCAGCGCCGGTCCGGCCCGCCTTCCAGTGGCTGCGAGGGTCGCGTCGTGCCTCCCTCGCCTCGGCCCTCCCTCGGCCCTCGGCTGGCAAGGAGGACGTCCGGACCCGAACCCTTAGCGTGGCGAGCGCCGGCCCGGCCCGCCTTCCAGTGGCTGCGAGGGTCGCGTCGTGCCTCCCTCGCCTCGGCCCTCCCTCGGCCCTCGGCTGGCAAGGAGGACGTCCGGACCCGAACCCTTAGCGTGGCGAGCGCCGGCCCGGCCCGCCTTCCAGTGGCTGCGAGGGTCGCGTCGTGCCTCCCTCGCCTCGGCCCTCCCTCGGCCCTCGGCTGGCAAGGAGGACGTCCGGACCCGAACCCTTAGCGTGGCGAGCGCCGGCCCGGCCCGCCTTCCAGTGGCTGCGAGGGTCGCGTCGTGCCTCCCTCGCCTCGGCCCTCCCTCGGCCCTCGGCTGGCAAGGAGGACGTCCGGACCCGAACCCTTAGCGTGGCGAGCGCCGGCCCGGCCCGCCTTCCAGTGGCTGCGAGGGTCGCGTCGTGCCTCCCTCGCCTCGGCCCTCCCTCGGCCCTCGGCTGGCAAGGAGGACGTCCGGACCCGAACCCTTAGCGTGGCGAGCGCCGCCCCGGCCGGACCAGCGAAACATGTCAATTGCATTACTTCCTCGCCGCTGGCGGTGACCTCGCGTGGACCTCGTGGTCCTCGTGTCGCATGCGCGTGTCTCATAACATCCCTCTGCGTGTGTGTGTGTGTGTGTGTGTGCTTGTGCTTGTGCTTGTGTGCTTGTGTGTGTGTGTGTGTGTGTGTGTGTGTGTGTGTGTGTTTGTGTTTGTGTTTGTGTCCGTCCTCTCGCCACGCCGTTAGTGGTGACGCTGAGGTTGGCGGGGGGCAGGCGGGGGCGGCGCGGCATCTCGGTCCCCAGGGTTACTTCTCCTCGGGGCGGCGCGGGGGCGGCCATGGGGGCGTGCGGGGGCGGCGCGGGGGCTGTCCAGGCCTCGGGGGCGGCGTAATATCACTACGCCCGGCCCGCAAAAAGCACACGGAAGAGGGACGGAATGAGCGCCTGGCGGCTCCTGGGCCCCGGCCTGCAGACCGAGGGTCGTCTTGGTCGCTCTGTCTCTCTCGCTCTCACGGGGCGCCCCGTATAAGTGCGAGAGAGACAGAGCGACGGCGACGACCCTCGGAATCAGTCCGCCGGGCTCCTGGCGGCTCCATGCGACCAGTGGAGTGGTACTGGAGCAGCAGGGCAGCGCCAGCCAGCGCAGACCGCCCACTCTTTGTCAGCAGCCCGGCAGCCCTCGCCAGGAAAAAGTTTGCCGTGTTTGCTCTCCGCCTCCGGGCCCGCCTTCCACGCCACTGTATTTTCGTCGCGACGCGCTGCGCCGTTTTCACCGCGACGCTGTGTGGCGACGCGACGCGGCGGGGACAATGGGCGTCGAAGCGGACCAAGCCATGCTTATCGCCGGCCGAAGCGTCCCAGGTAGGGGAAGTCGTTTTTTGGCGCGTTTATTGTTCCGAGATTTCCGCGCGGACAGCGGACTTAGTCCGAGAGTCGTTTTTGTCGCGCTGTCATCTCTCGCGGACTCTTGGGGCGCCCCGTTTAGAGAGACAGAGCGACGGAAAGACCGAGGGAAAGACTCTCCGAAATCAGTCCGCGGTTTGCGAGCCGTTTTTTGAGCTCCTCGTTCCGAAGAGCAATCCATTGGTGCGTTCCGTGGTTAGGTTCGAGCCCCTCAGCGACTCCTGGAACTCAAACCGCTTTTATAATGTTGTCCGCCTCCACCGGTCTTGGTCTTCCGGCCCACTGTGCAGAGGTCGGCCCGGCCCGCCGCTCCTGTCGGGCCTGTTGGCCACTACACTCACTTAGGGCCAACAGTGGCCGGCCTGATTACAGGGCCTCATTCCCCGCCGCAGCCAAGTCTGCAGCGAGCGAAGCGACACACGTCTGCCGTCCTTCCCCCCCCCCCCCCCCCCCCCCCCCCCGGCCGGCTGGGCAGAGCCGTCCATGCTCTATGTAAATGGGAACATGCAGTGAATTCGTCGAGCCAAAAGGCGGCGCAAGCCCGAAGCCTGTGGTGTGTGTGTGTGTGCGTGAGTGTGTGTGTGTGTGTGTGCGTGCAAAGGGAAATGGATCCTCTATTTCTCCCCAGCCAAAGGCATGCTTGCTTTGTCCCCTACATCGCAGGCCACCACCCGTACCCCCGCAACGCGCTTTAGTAAATGAAATCCACACAATAGTATATTGCTCCCTGGAAACGCTTATCGCTCTTCGCGCTCTCTCAATACAAACGAGGTGGAAAATCGGGCGGCGGCAAAAATGGGTTTCCAGCGAGCGGCGTGTTTTGTCCGCGGATCCGAAAGGGTGGCTGCGCCGGGTGCGCTGACGAAGCGCTCGGCCGGGGCGCTATGGCTGTGGCTGGCTGTGTCTGCTGCCCGGGGAAAGCTCTACAAGGCACTGCAAGGCACAGCCACCCAGCCTGTCTGGAGAGGAGAGGCATTATCGGACAAAGAGCTGACACGTCGATTACAGGCGGGGCGGGGCGGGGCGGGGCCCTCACTGCAGCCCAGTGCAGCGGCAGCACCGAGGAGGGCTGGGCCGCGTACAACGCGGTACACCGCCGTCGTCGTCTGCCGGACCTTGTCGAGTTCTGTACTCGCGCCGCGCCCTGCCCGGCCCTGCCCGGCCCTCCCCAGCCAGCCCTTCGCCGCGCCTGTCTCGTCCACGACCGCGACCCTCTTCAAGCTGCGGCCGAGTCGGGCCGAGCCCGACCGCCGGCCTGCGGAGGCCTGGAGGCCCTGCTGTAGCGCCCTGCCGAGGTCCACTCCGGACGCCCCGGACTAGACAGACCCCGGACCGGCCGGGCCTTGGCCGCCTGGGCGCAAAACTTTCTGCGTGGCCGTTTCGCTGCGATGTCCCGCCCCGCCCCGCCCCGCCCCGCCCCGCCCCAGCCCGCCCCAAAGCCGTAGAGGTGGGTGCCGCCCCGCCCCGCCGCGCCCCGCCGCGCCCTCGAGCGCGCCCTACTCGGACAGCCTCAAACGGCTTTGGCCGCTAATTTGCCTCAAAGTGCCTCGACTCACTCGCCGCTGTGGGAACCACCGGGCTCAAAAAAAATAATGGAGTGGGGCCGCGACGACGGCGAAGGCACGGCGGCCTCGACGCGGACGTTTTCCGTTCACCTGTGTCTGCCTGCCTGCGTGGCTGTCTGTCCATCCGTCCGTCTGTCTGCCTCTAGGGTTGTGTGTGTGTGTGTGTGTGTGTGTGTGTGTGTGTGTGTGTGTGAAGCAGGAGAAGGTGGAAGAGAGAAAAAGGAGGAGAGAGTAAGAAGGAGAAAAAAGAAGAAGAAGGTGGAAGAAGGAATGATCGAGGAGGAGGAGGAGGAGGACGAAGAAGAAGAAGAAGAAGAAGAAGAAGAAGAAGAAGAAGAAGAAGAAGAAGAAGAAGAAGAAGAAGAAGAAGAAGAAGAAGAAGAAGAAACAAATGGAAGGTAGAAATGTCGGATGGTGTTCCGCGCGACGCGCCCCAGCAGGCCAAGCAGGCCGAGCAGGCCGTGAGTTGCGACTCGGCTTGGCCTCTTTACCGCGTTGCTCCTGCTTCACTTTCGAATTATTTTACGAGCCGCGCCCTTCGGACTGGTGCGGCTAAAAGCGTCCCACCCCCTTCGGCTGATTAGGCGGGGCGGGGCGGGTGGGGCGGGCGGGGCGGGGCAGGGCGGGGCGGGGCAGGGCGGGGCGGGGCGTGCTCGCTATTTCCAGCACCGGTGCCACGGTGCCACCTGGAGGGGAAGTGCTCGCACACCTTCACGTCCTTCCGGTTCCTGGAAGCTTGCCTGGAGGCTTGCCTTGAGGCTTCCCTGGAGTCTTGCCTGGAGTCTCGCCTGGAAGCTTCCCTGGAGTCTTGCCTGGAGGCCTTCCTGGAGGCCTTCCTGGAGGCCTTCCTGGAGGCTTCCCTGGAGGCTTGCCTCCTCAAGGCGTTGCGTTCCGCGCCCTGGGTGGCGGGTGGGTACGGCCGCGGCCCGGCGCTCCAGAACCCCCAATCGGGTAGGGGGGAAAGGAACGGATAATTTGTTTTCCGGGAAAGTGACTGATCGCTCAAAATGAAAACAAAACAACAGCGCATAAATTCGATCGATTTTCTTGGCTCTTGCCTGAAACGGACAGCGACGGAAGTGGCGGTCAGTGTACACTGTTTTTTTTTTTCTTGTTAATTTTTTCGACGGTGAGCGGCAGTGGCGCACAGTGGGCGAAAAGTCAGGTGGAGGCGGTCAAAATCCCGGATGGATTTTGATCTCCAGAGTCGCTAAATGGGAATCGAGCCGAACGTGTGACCCCACCAATGGATTGCTCTCCGAAGGAGGAATCTATTGGTGGGGTCACACGTTCGGTTCAAGTCCCATTCAGCGACTCTGGAGCTCAAAACGCGCCTTTTGGCCGCCTCCACCGGTCTTCTGGCCCACTGTGCCTTCCAGTGTAGGGGGCACGTGGATGGCTGGTCGAAGGCTGGACGCCGCAACTTGAGCCCCTCCACCGCCTCCCGGTTACGACTGGCAGTGCCGCGGCCACTGCCTCGCCGAGCAGCACTAAACCAATTCCTGGTGCTCGATCGGCGGAATCATTCAGAGACCAGCCAAGCCGAGCCAAGCGGCTGCAGTTCTCCGGCTTGCGGGGCCGCGGGGCCCCCCGAGGCTGGCAGGGGCTGGCGAGGGCAGGGCCGAGTAAACAAAGCGGGGGAAATGGGACTCACGACGAGGTGATACATTTTACCGGAAGCGCACTGGTAGAACTCAAGCGTAGTTTTACGCCTTTCTTCAAGCGTAGTAGAACTACGCTCGGCTTCAAGCATAGTTCTCCATTTTACCGGAAGCGGCGTCCAAATATAATCCAAACATAATAACGCGTTTTGCTTTTGTTTACCTCAGCTTTTTGATGGAGCCGAAGCGCGGCGGCAGGGCGGCGGCTTGCAGTGAGTGGGGCGCCATCAAAAATTGACACGATCCATCCGGGGCTTATCCCTCCGGCACCCTTTAACGGCCGCCCCTTTTAATGGCGCCCGTTCTTTATTGTGGCACTGCACAGTGGGCCAGAAGACCGGTGGAGGCGGCCAAAACTCTAGACGCGTTTTGAGCTCCAGAGTCGCTAATCAGGCCTCGAACCGAACGTGTGACCCCACCAACGGATTGCTCTCCGAACGAGGAATCCATTGGTGGGGTCACACGATCTGTTCGAGGCCTGATTAGCGACTCTGGAGCTCGAAACGCGTCTAGAGTTTTGGCCGCCTCCACCGGTCTTCTGGCCCACTGTGCACTGCTGAGCCCGGCGGCCTCTGTGGACTGATTCCGAGAGTCGTCGCCTCGGTCGTCGCCCTGTCTCGCTCGCACCGATGCGCGACGCCCCATGCGTGCGAGCGAGACGGCGCGAGGAAAACGACTCTCAGTGTGCTGGCGGCCCACTTGTCAATCAACTGTATTAATGGATGCTGTCTCCTGGCGGCACGGCCATGGCGGCTGCGGCCTCCGCATCGCCGGCCTCGGCCATTTGCCGGCCGGCCGACCCATCTCCGCCAGAGAGCCTTCCGCCGAAGCAGCAGACTGAGAGTCTTCTCTCTCTCTCTCTCTCTCTCTCTCTCTCGCCCCTACACTGTGCGCGCCGCGAGTGTGAGGGAGAGAGACGACTCTGCCGCGGAAGGGTGGCGGAGGACGAGGCCGGAAATCAAATATCTCCCCGAAGAGGCGCGGCGGAGTGGCCTCGAGGTCGCCGTCGTCGCACCACCGTTAACGCGCTCGGACATTAGTGAAGAGGCTGCGTGTTGACCGCGAGGCCATACGCTGCAATAGGCTCGGACGGCCAGCCCGACCGGCTCCGTCGGGACGACGGACGGACGGACAGACGGACAGACGGACAGGCGGACGGACAGACGGACGGACAGACAGACAGAGGGACAGGCGGACGGACAGACGGACGGACAGACAGACAGACGGACAGGGGGACGGACAGACGGACGGACAGACAGACAGACGGACAGGCGGACGGACAGACGGACGGACAGACAGACAGAGGGACAGCCGAGCGGACGGGCTGGCGGACTGCTATCATCATTTTGCTTGGTCTTGCCTGCTAGCTGGGAATGGGCGACACTCAGTGAAACAGACAACGGGGCGAGGCTGGTGTCTGATCATTTAAGTGGACGAGAAGGGGCAGGGCCCGGGGGCGAAGCCTGGGGGCAGGCCAGGGGAAGGGGGGGGGGGGAGGCCTGCGTGGCACAGTGCGCCAGAAGACCGGTTTAGGTGGTCAAAAATTTCTAGACGCGTTTCGAGCTCGAGAGTCGCAAAATGGGACTCAAACCGAGCGTGTGACCCCACCAATAAATTGCTCTCCGCACGAGGGATCCATTGGTGGGGTCACACGTTCGGTTCACTTCCTGTTTAGCAGCTCTGAAGCTCAAAACGCGTCTGGAGTTTTTTTTCCTTGCCCAACAGTGCGTCGGCCACGCCGCGTGCAGCGAGATAAGCGAGGCTTGGGAGCGCCTGACAACGCGGTCTGGGCCACCCGCCGCCACCTGCGCGTTCGGTTTGCCTACCCGCCGGGCGCTCTGCCGCTCCGCTTGGCTGGGCCCGGCTCGGCCCGGCCAGGGTCGCCGTGATATACTGGGGTCTTGGTGTGAATCAGAGGTGGAACGGCATAAACTAGCGACTCTCTAATATAAAAAGAGATTTACAGCCTTGGTGGACCGGGCCCGGGCAGGCCGCGGGCAGGCAGGGCCTGGCGCAGCCGCCCGGCAGCGGTCTGATATTACTGAGGAGCAAAAGCTAATTAGGTTAGAGCGACGCGGGCACGCCGGCCAGGCCCGCCGGGCTGGCGCGCTGGCAGACTGCAAACACGGTGACTCCGCGCTCCGCGCCACCCGGTCGCGTCCCGTCCAATCGAGATCGCGCCGAGATTAGAGGATGGATCGGGGCGGGGCGCGCTGTATATCCGCGCTGATGCACTCGTCGCGGGCCGCGGCGGACCCGCAAAAAAAAAATCCTCTTCTTTTACCGAAAAGAATTTAAAAAAATCAAAAATTGGATTATTTTTTGGTGTGCGCTCTGCGCTGATGCACTCGTTGCAGAGTGGAGGCAAAATGGGGGGAGGGGGAGCTAAGCCAGGCAGCCGTTTGGCCAACTTGTGCTCGCGACGGCGCGCTGCACCACGGCACGGCACGGCACGGCACGGCACGGCACGGCACTGCAGGGCCACGCCCCGCCACGCCGCGCGCCGAACCGTCCTATGGCCCCATGGCGGCCCCATGGCGCTCGCAGAAAGAAATCAAGCGACGACCGTCTCGGAGGCGATGCCGCGCTGCTGGCGTCGCGGCGGACGAGCGGACGGACAGACAGGCAGACAGACAGGCAGACAGACAGGCAGACAGACAGGCAGACAGACAGGCAGACAGACAGGCAGACAGACAGGCAGACAGACAGGCAGACAGACAGGCAGACAGACAGGCAGACAGACAGGCAGACAGACAGGCAGACAGACAGGCAGACAGACAGGCAGACAATTCAATTCAATTTCAATTTCAGTTTATTGATTCCTTGGTCCATGGCAGTACAGGTCAAAAAGAAAAATTGAACATTTACAATGTGAAAGGGAAAACAAGGTACAAACAAAATACACTTAACATATACTTTCACATTTTGCCAAAAAAACTAGAAACTGTCCCTAAGCACTGAGGCTTGTCAGGGACCGATGGTCTATCCTTAATCAAGTAACAGATTATAAATCAGTGGACGCAAAAACATTTTTTTTTCTCTCTTTTTTTTTTAAGAAAAAAAAACTCTTAAACTCTTAACTCTTAAACTCTGTAATTCTTAACCCATTAAACTCTTAACTCTTAGACTCTTAACTCTTTAACTCTTAAACTCTAAACTTAGAAAGTATTTTTTTAGTTCTCTTTTCATAGCACTTTGGCTAGTAAGGTTTCTTAAAGTTACCGGAATATTATTTATAATTTTTGGCACTACTATCGAAGTCATTCTATCTCCATATTTATTCATTGTTCTCTGATAAGTATAGAGATTATGTCTTGTTCGATATTTATGATCAATCTTGGTCCTAAATTCTTTTCTAAAGTAGTTCTTTTTCAAAATTTTGAATTTATACATATTTTCTCTTCGACTCCTTTAGAAAATATGAGTCGCCTGCGACAGACATACTTTTCAACCCGCATAACCGGATTCAGTCATACTTGTACCGCCACATAAATTGCGACACACATAACTTTTGATATACATATAATATATAATAAATAGACTGTTGTGACTGGATACACACATAACTTTATTACACATACTATTTTTCACACATATGTGTTGAGTTTTGTAATTAAATTTTAAAATATAGAAATATAAATGGAAATAAAAGTCGCCAGCGACACACATAAAAGGCAGAGAAGAAAGGCCAACAGGTAAAATTAAACAAAAATCTCAATCACGAGAAGAATCTCTTTCCTGCACATGGGACATGATGAGCCCGGAGTGCTCCCCAGCACTCCAGCCGTCCACTACAGGGGTGTGCACTACAGGACCGCCAGGCTGCAAGTCAGGCACGCCGTCCGCGAAGCACATAGTGGAGGGTGGGACAGCGATACTCCGCGCGCGAACTCGGGGTATGTCTGACGCATTTTATATGTATGACGACTTGTATGTGTAATGAAGGTATGCGTAAAGAATTTTATGTGTGTTAACAGTACTTTAATTCTGAATAAATAGTATATGTGTCGCAAAATTAATTTTGTTTTAATTTTAATTTAGGAAAATAAAAAATAAAATAAAATGTTTATGTCTGTCGCAGTCTATGACTGAATCCGGTTATGTGTGTCAAAAAGTATGTCTGTCGCAGCGCCCCCTTTCTAAAGTCATATTGTTTTTGTACACAGACTCTTCTCTTTGCTTAGATAGTACCTTCAAGGCTCTATGTTGCAGATTTATTATTGGAAGCAAGTTGGTATTTGAGGCTGAACCCCACACTTCCAAACCATAACTCATAACAGATTCAAAGAGAGCAGTGTAAGTCATTTGTACAATTCTAGGGGGAGCACAGCCCTTAAGTAATGACATCTTAAATAAACAACATCTTAATTTACCTTGCAATGTTTTAACGTGACACTTCCAGTTAAAATTTTTATCAATCATTAATCCCAAGTACTTGAATGTCTCAACCATTTCTATCTCCGTTGTGCATTTACAAAGTTTCATGTCACTATGTACACATTCAATTGAATGGTATATCAGATTAACATTTTCTCTTTTCGAATATGGTGTAGATATGTGCATAACTTTTGTTTTTGTTCCGTTCATTATCAGATTTTTATCATGACACCATTTTTGGAATATAGTGAACTCTTCCTGTAAGCGAGCCTTAGCCACATCTAGGTCTTTATGCACTGATATTATCACAGTATCATCAGCATATACAAAGTATTTACATCTTTTGAAACATCGTTTAACATTATTTATATATATGAGATACAATAAAGGACCTAGAAAACTCCCTGAGGTACACCATACTCTAGACAGACAGGCAGACAGACAGACAAACAGGCAGACAGACAGGCAGACAGACAGGCAGACAGACAGGCAGACAGACAGGCAGACAGACAGGCAGGCAGACAGGCAGACAGACAGGCAGGCTGACGGCGAGGGGACGGGCCGCGTCCGACGACACGTAGTGCAACGCCGGGCAGACTGATTCCGAGAGTCGTTTTCGTCGCCCTGTCTCTCTCGCACTCACGGGGCGTTCCGGAGGGGTGCGAGGGAGACAGAGAGACCAAGCTGTGTTCGGAATGAGCCTGCAGGACGGCGAGCCGCGCACAGTGGGCCAGCAGACTGGTGGAGGCTGACAAAAGTAAAGACGCGTTTTGGGCTCCAGAGTCGCTAAACAGGACTCGAACCGAACGTGTGACCCCACCAATGGATTCCTCGTTCGGAGAGCAATCCATTGGTGGGGTCACACGTTCGGTTGGAGTCCTGTTTAGCGGCTCTGGAGCTCAAAACGCGTCTAGGGTTTCTGCCGCCGCCACCGGTCTGCTGGCCCACTGTGCCGCGGCACGCCACGACGGCCGCCACGGGGCATGAGGCGCCGCGTAGCGCCGATAGCGACTTGATTATGCCGCGCCAGGCGGAGCGACGCGGAGCAAGGCGACACACCAAGCACGCCTCAATTACCGACTGGAACAGCTCGCGGTGAGGGCGCGCCGCGTTCCAGCCAAATTGAATTTCATGTCTGTGAGTGCGTTCTGGAGTACGTGCGTGCGTGGTGTGTGCAGGCAGGTACATGGCCGCGGGAAAAAAAAAAGCGGAGCCATTGGCGGGAGTCGAACCCGCGGCGGAATCGTTCTGCACTCGGTTTTTGCAGGAAGGTGAGCCGACGCACAGTGGGTCAGAAGACCAGTGGAGGCGGTGGTCAAAAGCCCGGACGCGTTTTGAGCTCTAGGGCCGCTAAATGGGACTCATACCAAACTTGCGACCCCACCAACGGGTTGCTCTTCGAACGAGGAATCCATTGGGGGGGGGGGGGAGGGAATCACTCGTTCGCTAAGAGTCCTCTTTAGCAACTTTGGAGCTCGAAACGCGTCTAGAATTTTGGCCGCCGGCGCCCGGCCGGTCCTCTGGCACACTGTGCGTCGTCCCCGTCGCGAATGCCTTGCTCCTCGCGAGGGCCCCGCCCCGCCAAGGGCGTAGCCCGGTGGGGCGAGGCGGAGCCACGCGGAGCCCCTTGGTTGTCGGACGAGGGCAATTATTGTCGGACTCGTTAACCAAGTTTCCACCGCCGAGTTTGTGACTCTTCCACCGCGGCGGCCGCGGCGGCGCGTGGTGTGGATTGTGGGGAACCGCACCGCGAGGTGGCGGCGGAGTGCCTTTCGGCTGCACTTGGCCGCCGCGCCGCGCCACCTCAGCCGGCACGAGTTGCACAAGTCGGCACTTCTCGCAGTTTGTCTCTTTTTTCGACTCGAGGGGCCGAGGCCTCCGAGGCGAACTCTCTGGTCGCGACGACGCGACGCTTTGGAAAAGCGATGGCGCCAGATGGAGGCGGCACGATCCCGCGACGGGGCTTCCGTTCGGCGCTCGCCGCGGCCAACACCAACACCCCGGCCTGGCCCTCGCCCCGGCCTGGCCCTCGCCCTGGCCCGGCCCGTGCGACCAAAGTTTGCCCACAGCCCGTTTGGCGGGAGGGGGCAGGGCAGGGGCAGGACGTTAGGCGGGGTCCGGATAGGTCCTTTCTGCCGCCCCGTACCGCCCCGCCCCCACCGCGGCGCGCGCCACCTCCACTGCCCGACGTTCATTTGTTCCGCAGAATTTCTTTCCATTTTATGGCCGCGGTCGTCCCTCCCCGCTCGGCCCGCACACACACAGACGCGCACTCACACACACACACACGCACACTCTCACACTCCGCCGCCTCCGGAGCGACGACTTCGGACTCGCACTCAGATAACGGTAGACGCGGTCACCGCACCCCAACGTTTTACGCTGTAAACCGCAGAGCAGAAGACGATGAAATTTTCTTTTGTACGAAAAGAAATGACCGGGTTCAGCCAGCGTTATGGTGGCTGTTCAGGGGCGACGTTCTGTGTGCCGACGCACTAATGAGTGGGCCAGAAGACCCGGTGCAGGCGGGCCCACTGTGGCCCACTTCTGGCCCACTGTGTCCCGCCCCCTTTGGCGAGCCGAGCGAGCGGACGCGCATTGCGGCGCGGCCCGCGAGTGCAGCGCGAAACGCAAGTTTTTGCCGCAGAAAGCGAGGCAATGCGAGCGAGCGCGGAAGCGCGCAACGCTCGCTGCGCGCAGGGGAATAAGTGCGGGCAAAAATTAGAAAGCGTTTTGGCGGGCCAGGCCGCTTCCCGAGCCCCGCCCCCTCGCCAGCCAGCCTGTCTGCGGTGAGGTTAAGCTTGATTTAAGCCGCATTGTCGCAAACTTTCGCCAAACATTTTATCCCCAAATGAGGGAAATAACAACAGCGGCGCTCGCAACCTGGTGCCCGCCTTGCCCGCCTCAGTGCCACGCTGCACAGTGGGCCAGAAGACCGGTGGAGGTGGTCTTCTGCTTGGCCAGCCGCCATCCATAGTCGTTGGCAGGCGAGAGCGTAGAGGCATTGACATGTAACAACAAGGTTTTTTTAATGTTTTATTTTAAATCAAATTTTATATGACTCCGTCGTGGGTACCATGTGATGTTCTGTCAAGTGTTGAGGGGGCTGGGGGCTGAGGCGGTAATCTGGACAGATGCTGACCTATGTGCAGTGTAAAAACCCATGCTTACCGGCTACTCTTGGAGGCCACTTCCACCGGTCTTCTGGCCCACTGTAATACATAGCTCGCTGGCCGTGGCGCGCGCCCCCGCGACTCAGCGCGCCCGATTAAAGCGTCGTTCGCTGTTGCCTGCAGGGTCACGGCCGGGGTGTCGACCGTCAAGACCAAGGCCCCCCTCCCCTTTCTCTTTAGACGGACAGCCCGGTCGCGTAATTACGCAAGGCGGCGGCCCGACAAATTGACTTTTAGATCGCCTTGTTCAAAACGCCTTTTCGCGATTTATACCGCGCGATAGAGGCAACGGTGCCCACACGTGCCGCCAGTCCTGCTGCTGTTCGGCCAGCCGGCGGCTGCAGCCCCGGAAGGCCTCGGGGTCGCGCGGCGCGCTGCATCGGCTTGCCTTTTCCTTTCTGCATTTCCGAGAGTCGCTCTGTCTCCCTCGCACTTGCACGGGGACACCCCATGAGTGCGAGGGAGACAGAGCGTGCTGGCCGCGCTGGCCGCGTTGGCCGCCCTGGCTGCACCGAGGGAGCCACTTTCACCGCGATAAGGCTTCGGGGCTGCAGCACGCAAAGCGGGTCGTTTCCTAGCCGCCCCGCCCTCGGTGACTTTGTCCTTTCCTTTGCAAGGTTGGCGATATTTTCTCTTCCATCGAACGGTGGCCGTGCACAGTGGACCAGACGACCCTGGTGGAGGCGGTCAAAACTCTGACGAGTCTTTAGCTCCAGAGTCGCTAAACAGGACTCGAACCGAACGTGTGACCCCACCAATGGATTGCTCTCCGGACGAGGAATCCTTCGGTGGGTTCATACCGGTCATAGGTTCGGTTCGAGTCCCATTTAGCAACTGACTTCGGAGCTCAAAGCGCGTCTTGAGTTTTGTCCGCCTGCACCGGTTGGTCCTCTGGCCCACTGTGGCCGAGGCGGGGCCGCCCGATCTGAATGGGTAATGGGTAATCGTCGGCAGGGTAGCCTCACGTCGGGGGGCCTAACAGCACGCCCCAGAAAGTCAATACTTCAGCGGGGCCGAGCGTGACTCTCCTTCTTTTGGCGCAGAAACTTGCAATCATGGTGGAACACACGCTGCTGGTGCCCGCTGCTTGCGGCGGGGCGGGGCGGGGCGGGGCGGGGCGGGGCGGGGCGGGGAGTCCGCGTGAGGAGTCGGAGGCTCTACCGCCCGGCGGCTCGGGCCTGCGGCTCCAGCACGGCGGCGGCACGGCGCGCGCCGGCTTACAAAAGTAATCGGAAAGCTCCCCGACCCGGGATTCGAACCCCCGGACCCCACCCCGCACGGGCGTGGTGCTGTGCACAAATTGCTCCGGAGCACAATATTCCGGCCATTTGGTCGGCGCGTGATTCGCAGGGCGGCAAGGCGTCAGGGGCGCGGCGGGGCACAGTGGGCCAGAAGACCGGTGGAGGCGGCCAAACTCCAGACGCGTTTTGAGCTCCAGAGCCGCTTAATGGAACTCGAACCGAACGTGTGACCCCACCAATGGATTGCTCTCCGAACGAGGAATCCATTGGTGGGGTCACACGTTCGTTTCGAGTCCCATTTAGTGACTCTGGAGCTCAAAACGCGTCAAGGATTTTGGCCGCCTCCACCGGCCTTCTGGCCCACTGTGCGGGGCGCGGCGGGGCGGGGCGCGGCCGAGGCGGCGGCCGAGGTGGCTGCGGCCGTCGCGTTGCTGAGGTACGTGCCCCGGAACGCCCCCATATTTATATCGATTTATGCAGATTAGATTAAGTTGAGTGTAAGCAAAACGCCACGTGGGCTCCGCTTCGCCCCGCCCCGCGTCGAGGCCGCGCGGCGCTGCCGGCCGACGTGTCCGAGGCCCCGGCCGCGGAGTCCTTGGGGGTTTTTAATCGGTGTGGCGGCGGCGGCGGCGGGGCGAAGCGCGTCAGTTTGGCTATTAATTTTATTTTTATCGGCCCGCGTGTGGTAAACATGGACCACCGGGGCGGCGCTGTGGGCGGGAATAGCGGCGGCGCCAGTCAGCCGTGGGTCTGCCGGGCAGGGCGGGCAGGGCGGTCTGGGCGGGCCGACGAACGAAAGGGACTGGGGGGTCAAGGGCGCCGTCCGAGGGCCATACCTCGCGAGGGCTTGGCCTGCCCTGCCCGGCCCTGCCCGGGCCGCCGTGCACGGGTCAGTGCGAGCCGCGCGGGCGAGGCGGCACGGGTCGAGTCGGCCCAGTGGACTCGCCCCAAACTGTCCCTTTGAGCGGGGGCGGCCGCCCGACCTCACCCCGCCTCGCCCCGCCCCGCCCCGCCCCGCCCCGCCCCGCCTCGCCCGGCCACTGTTGCCCGCCGTCGGAATCTTTTCTCATTCCTTGCTCCGGTGGAGCCGCAGCCTCACTGGCCTCACTAATTCGGCTCCGATTCTATTTTCCGACGTCCTCCTCCTCGACCGCCCCGGACCGCCCTCGTCTTTTCCGACGACCGCCACACGGTTCAACCCGCCCCGCTGCAGCCGCTCCGCTCGGCCATACAGTGGGCCGGAAGACCGGTGGAGCCGGCCAAAACTCTAGACCCGTTTTGAGCTCCAGAGTCGCTAAATGGGACTCGAACCGAGCGTGTGACCCCACCAATGGAATCATCGGCCGGAGAGCAATCCATTGGTGGGGTCACACGTTCGGTTCGAGGCCCATTTAGCGACTCTGGAGCTCAAACCGCGTCTGAGTTTTGGCCGCCTTCACTGGTCTCTGTGCGCCGCCCTGCAGAGCGATTTCGTCACTCTGTCTCTCTCGCACTCGTGGGGCGTCCCGTAAGGTGCGAGAGAGACAGAGCGACTCTGGCCGCCACGGGGACGGGTTGGCCGGCGTGCAGCAGCGGCACGCCGCCGCGCCGCCGCCCTTGTTTACGTATCCGAAAGCAATCAGGAACGCATTTGGCCGTGTGTCTAGCGCGGCCCTTGGCCCGGCCCTGGGCCCGACCCTGCCGCCCTCCAAGGAGGCCCCGCCGCTGCTGCTCACTTTGATCCATCATTACAAGGCGCCTGGCCGGGAAAGCGCTGGCAGTGGCGTGGCGGCAGCGTGGCGGCAGCCGGGGGAATAATATCAGTAACGGCGGCGCATATTCAGCCATTGAAAAGCCCGCCGGCTCACAATAAAAGGCAAAGGCAACGCTAAAGGCCCACGAGGCGCGCCGGGGCGGGGGGGGGGGGAAGGCATGGTGGGGCGGCATGGCGGAGCCAATCTCATACGTGCCAGTCGGCACACTGCACAACGCCACCCCCGCGCAAGGCCTCGTCGTTGTCTTTAGCAATGGATGGGACGGCGCTGGCGAGCCTCTTGGCCAGATCGTTACCCTCACACACCCCGCGCACGCACTCACACAAACTCACTTACTCTCACTCATACACACACTCACACAGGCGCAGATTGACCGTAGTGCCGCGAGTGGCCCGTCGTCCTGTCACACGAGCTGTCCGTCGGGCTGGCCGTCAGGCTGGACGTCAAGCCGGCAGCGCGTGCGGCGCGTCTTCTTTAAATAGTCATGGCGCCGCGTCGCGCGGTCCGCGTCCACGTCCGCGTCCACGTCCGCGTCCAAGCCGTCGCGGGGCCAGCAGCGCTGCCACTCCCCAGCAGACTGGTTCCGAGACTCGTTCTCGTCCGCTTCTGTCTCTGTCGCTCTCCTGGAGCGTCCCTTGGGGAGAGACAGAGCGACGAAAGCGACCCTCGGCATCAGTCTGCAGGGCCCGGACGACTGTCTCCGCCGCAGATAGAATCGGACGGTCGGTCCGGTCGATGCTGCCTCGAATGCTGCCTCCATGCTGGTCGCGGCAGCGGAGCCTCGCGTCGCCGCGTCGCGCGGTGTCTACATGGAGTGTACCTGCGTCATTAACCGCGCCCTGGGGAGAGTTTCTTGTTCCACCCGCGCAGCGCTCTCTGTCTCTCTCTCTTTTTGTCTCTGTTCCTCTCCTCTCTCTTCTCTCTCCTCTCTCTTTTTCTTCTCTCTCTCTCTCTCTCTCTCCCCCCTCCCCCCCTCCCTCCCCCCTCCCCCTCTCCCTCCCTCCCTCCCTCTCCCTCCCTCCCTCTCCCTCTCCCTCCCTCCCCCTCCCCTCTCTCCCCTCTCTCCTCTTCTCTCTCTCCCCCCTCCCTCTCTTCCCCCTCTTCCTCTCCTCTCTCCTCCTTTTCCTTTCCCTTCTTTTTTTTCCTCCCCTCAAAAAATTTCCCCGAAGGCCGTGGGCCGGTGTCCCCCCAAGGCCAGGGGCGTGACCTCCTAAACCTGAGGCCTGAATGGTGGGACCGATCCAAGACAGATTACGTTATGGCCCTGGCTGGCTGCCTGCCTGCCTGCCTGCCTGCCTGCCCCCCTGCCTGCCTGCCTGCAACGCCGTAAATTCAGCCCCCGGACGCGCCATTAACATTGGCCTTGCGTTCGACCAGAGCCAGCAGCAGTACTTTCTCAGGCATGGGAGTCGGTATACAACTAACTGAATCGGATCGGTCTAGTCATTTTGTTGTTGTTTTTACTTGGCGCGGGGGGGGGGGGGGGATGAAACTTGGCTTGAGCAGCTTGGAGAGTTTTGCGACGTTAAGGCGCTACGCGCTCCTCTCGCAGGCAGTCGCGTACCGCGCACCTGCGACGGCATGGCCGCCACGGCGTGCCTGCAGAGATTCCGAGAGTCGTTTTCGTCGCCCTGCCTCTCTCGCACCCGTGGGGCGTCCCGTACGGGTGCGAGAGAGAGAGACAGAGCGACGAGAACGACTCTCGGAATCGGTCTGCTGGCTGGCTGCCGCCGGGGCGGTGCCGGGGCGGTGCCGGGGCGGTGGCGGTGCTTAGGCAGTCCCGTTGGGCGCACCTGTCTGCGGACCTGTCTGCAGGCGCCGCGCTGCCGCAACGCCCCGCCGCCCCGGCCGCGCCGGCCGCGCAGTGGAGCGGCGAGCACCGCGCTGCCAAGCACGCCACCACTGTTGCGCAGTCGATAACATTGCTTTTCTTGCTGCATCGCGTGTTTTACGCGACGGCCACATTCTAACGAGTGTGCGTGTGTGTGTGTGTGTGTATGTGTGTGTGTGTGTGTGTGTGTGTGTGTGTGCGCGTGTAGGCGAGTGCGCGGCTCTATGTAAACAAGGCGTCGTGGCACATGGGGCGTGCTATAATGTCCGGGGAGGTACGACGCCGGGGGTACGTGCGCCAGCACTTCGTCCTGGACCAATTTTCCGACACAGTGAACTCCCTCGCCCTCACACACACACACACACACACACAAGTACGCGCACGCAGGGGAGCAGCGATCCCTACATCAGCCGGGATGCAAACGCGAAGCGCTCCTCGCGGACAGGGGGGCCCCCCCCCCCCCCCCGCCCCGCCACCGCTAAAGTAGCGCACATAACGACGAGAGCCTCTACGAGTCCGTCACGGCGGCATTGGTCCGCAACACGCGTAGCCTTGCGGGCGTGGCCTGGCGTGGCGGCTGTGGCTGCCGTACCGTGCTTAGCGGCTTGGCGGCTTGGCGTCGCTGCTCCACCTGCAGGTTCGGCACGCGCCGTGCCGGGCCCCGGCCCGTAAGACCCGCACCGAACGGCGAGGCCCGGGGCCAATGAGGCAGCCTCATGCACGCCGGGCGGGGCACAGTGGGCCAGAAGACCGGTGGAGGCGGCCAAAACTCGAGACGCGTTTTGAGCTCCAGAGTCGCTAAATGGGACTCGAACCGAACGGGTGACCCCACCAATGGATTCCTCGTCCGGAGAGCAATCCGTTGGTGGGGTCACACGCGCGACGCTGGAGCTCGAAACGCGTTCAGAGGTTTGTCCTGGTTTGCCTTGCGAATCCACTGCTGGGCCGTTCCGGATTAGGCAGTGTAGTGCCATGTCGCGGTGATGCATCAGCAGAGGGCTGTACGTCATCGCGGAGTGGGCGGCCTTGTCCGGCCTTGGCTGCGCCGCCCAGCCTTGGCAGTGGCGTGCATGGCGGCGGTGGCACACTGCCCTGCGGCCGCTGCGGCCTGGGGGCGCTTTAGCCTACTAGGGGCTGTGCACTGACGTGGCGGCCCCGGTAGGTCGCGGTAGACGGGGTGATTACTAGACTCCGGCAGTCCGCCCCGCCCTGCCCCGCCCCGCCCCGCCCCGCCCTGTCCCTTTGGCGGTGCACAATATCCTGTTCGCCGGGCCAAAGCCACTGCCAGGCAGTGCCAGGCGGGCCGGGTGCTCATCTCCACGACGCGCCGCCGCGGCAGCGGGGGAAGCAAATTCAACTGCCTCCGCGGCTGCCAACTGCACACAGAGGCAGACGTGTCATTTACAAGTTTGCCCTTCCCTGCCAGGCCTGCCGTGCCCCCCCCCTCCCCCCCTCCTCCCCCCCCCTCGCACCCAATTCGGGCGGATGACTCATCCCAGGCGTAACACCGGTCCCGCCAACTTTTCGGGGAGAAAGTGAGTTAGTGCGAAAAGTAGTTCAAGTCCGGTAGGCGCGGCCACGCCCCGCAGTGCTTCCTGTTTGCCACGTCAATATTATCCCACCTTCCTGTTCTTTTCCTTTGCTGCTCTGTTGTTGTTGTTTTTACCCCGTGGTTTTTTTTTTGTTTTCGCTCACGCGTGAGGCCGGATACTCGTCGCGCTTTTGGCTCTGCCTGTCCAGGAATAAACCGAGACCCTGTAAAGAGGGTTCCACACTGACAAACCTGGAATGGATTCATCCCGCGGGTTGCTCGCGTTGTTCGCGTTGCTCGCGATGCTCCTCAGGTGCGGGGCGGCGCCACGCAATGCTGCGTGCTCCAGGTGTGCACCTCCACTATTCATGAGCGACCATCCCTCAATGCCGTTTTTACGTTTTTACCCGCGCGTCGTCTTGGACCTCTTTTTGCGACCCAATCCCTGGCGGGCCGGCGGAGGCACGGACCGCGCGGTCCTGTCCAGGCCGTGGCCGGCCGCGACACACACACACACACACACACACACACACACACACACACACACACACAGAGGGTGAGTCCTCACCACACACGCACGCATGATCGCACTCACGTCCCCTCCCTCCAAAAAAAAAGAGGAGAAACGTGCCAAATGAAAAAGCAAACATGCCAGCGCGAGAGTGCAAATTTGCCTCTTTCATACTTTTATGCCAGGCGAGCCATTAAAGCAACTTTGGGCGCTGACCTGTTCCCCCCCCCCCCCCCCCCGCCCCGCTTCAGCAGACTGATTCCGAGAGTCGCTCTGTCTCTCTCGCACCCGTACGGGACGCCCCGTGAGTGCGAAAGAGACAGAGCGACTCGCGGAATCCGTCTGCAGGCCTTCAGGGACGCGGGCGGCCCACACCTCGCACACATTTCGTTGCGTTTCCGTGCCCCACGGGGACCCTTATTCGCGCCCTGCTGTTAGTTAAACGGTATTTGCCATCGAGCGAGAGAGAGAAGAGAGAGAGAGGGGGGGGGGCATGAAACAGGAAAATCTAAGAGTGGCCCTGCTGAATGGATGTTAAGATCTCTGCAGGTGACTTACCCCAATGGGGGACTAAAGTACATTTGTCTTTGACCTCTAGATAGCCACCTGCAAGGTAGTGAGAGCCACATTTGCCCCTGGACGCAATGAAGTGCTTCTTTGCCCGTCCGTCCGGCTTTCTCTGGATCCGCCTCTGGCGCGGGACGAGACGGACATCGCTGCACCCAGCTGCTCGTTGTCCTCGTTGACGCGTCAAGAGAGTCGAGAAGAACCGTCCGCCGGCATCGTCCGAATCGCGTGACTCATCGTACTCACATGTTTTCCACAGGCAATTATCAAAAATCAGTCAAAAACTTATTGCAAATAAATTTGCTAGGAAGAATTAACAAACAAACAAGGATTGGCCTTATTTGGCTCCAAATAGGCATCCTTTATTTTTGCCTCTATCCCAGCCGCTCAGTGGATCAAAAGACCGGCGCAGGCTGCCAGAACTCCAGACGTGTTTTGAGCCCCAGAGTCACGAAACAGGACTTGAACCAAACGTCGTGTGACCCCACCAACGGATTCCTCGTTCGGAGAGCAATCCATTGGTGGGGTCACTTGATCGGTCTGAGGCCCATTTAGCGACTTTGGAGCTCTTAAAGTTTTTACCGCCTGCACTGTGCAAAAAAAACACAGTGAATCGCGTAAATTTTTTTGCCAGGATTTACTGTAGCTCAGAACACAGGATTTACTGTGCCTGGCTACAGTACTTCTGTACCTGGTACAGGATATTCCGTACTCCAGTCCTGTGGTACAGTAAATTCCGTGCAAAGCACAGTAGTAGATCCTGTAAAAAAGCACAGTAAATCCTGTACTCTGAACTACAGTGACAGCTGTACTAATCACTACAGGATTTACTGTGATTTTTTCCCACAGTGTGCGCCGGTCTTCTGGCCCACTGTGCGCCCTACGCCCTACCCTTGCCCCTTCATTCTTTCGTTCGCAAGCGTAGGCCAAATGCGCGGCCTGGCGATCGCCCGCCGCCCCTTCGCGCGTTCCGGACCGTTTGCGGTCGCACTAACCCTCCAGAGCCAGGGCGAGGCGGGCCAGGCCCGGGCCACTGACGGAGCCACTGTTACGCCCTGCCGAGCGCCGCGCGCCCCGCAAAACATCAAAGCCTCAGAACAACTCGAACCGAGCACAGCCACGATCATATGAGCCTCTTTGACAGCAGGGTTCTCAGTGATCCGGCCGCGATACAAGCACGGGCGCACGCTCGTTTGCACACACAAGCGCGCGCACACGCACAGAAACACGCACTCAAACAAACAAACAAACAAACAAACAAACAAACAAACAAACAAACAAACAAACAAACAAACAAACAAACAAACAAACAAACAAACAAACAAACAAACAAACAAACAAACAAACAAACAAACAGCCAAAAAATTGTGCACAGACACACATGCGCGCACCTCGGGCGCGGGCGCGCGCGCACACACACACACACACACACACACAAACTCTCGGCGCATGTTGTGGCCAGCTTGTTGGCGAAGGGTTTGAAGGGTACCAACCCACCTGCTCCACTCCAATCGACTGGCCGTGGTTTTCTGGAACTCTGAGCGTGCAGGAACATGGAGCGACCACCGTGGGTTCGAGTACTCGCGATCTCCACTCCCCAGCCGTTCACGACGGCGGCCTTGCGGCCCTGGCCTTGCGGCCCTGGCCGGCCGCCCAGAGTGCACCAGGGTGGCGTGGCGCTTCCTGGACTGGCTGGCCGGCCTGTCGGGGTCCAAGGCCGACCCTATCTACACTCAATTCCAGCTAACGTTGTTATCGCCGCTGTCGCTAATAAAACACCCGGAACGGATGGGGAGGGGCTGGGAGGGGCTATGGATGGCCGGCTAGGCGGCAGGGGCTTCTCACTCACCGATAGAGGACCGCGTCGGCAGCCGGTCGCCGTGGGCTCCGCGCGGGCTCCGTGTGGGTACGATGTGGGCGCGATGTGGGCACGATGTGGGCACGATGTGGACAGAATGCGGGCACGATGTGGGCACGATGTAGTCACGATGTGGGCACGATGTAGTCACGATGTGGGCACGATGTGGGCACGATGTGCGCACGATGTAGTCACGATGTGGGCACGATGTGGGCACGATGTGCGCACGATGTGCGCACGATGTGGGCGCGGAGTGGGCACGCACTGGGAGGCTTCAGCAACAGTTAGGGGGCAGGCCGTCGCGGCGCCCCGCGGCCGTCCGTTGCCGACGCTCCGCTCTGCTCCGCTAGGCTCCGCTACGCGACGCCAGCCGACCCGGCGACTAGGCGCGGACCGCGACCATCGAGGGAGTGGGAGTCGCCCGCCGGCAGCACGGCAGCCAGAGCGCCACGCTCGGGGCGGCAGCGAGCGCCAGCCGCCCCCACCCCCGCATCTGGAGGGGCGGCTGGGCGGCGGGCAGGGCAGCGTCGCGGCACCGCCGCCACCGGCATCTCGCTGCGCGGCGTGCGTCCGTTTCCCTTTCGGACAACATTGTCAATTGTTGGGCATTCCTCACTGTTATTGATTTGCCCCGAGTCCGGTGCAACTGCCGCACACTGCCTCGGGGAGTGTTGGGAATGGTTCCGCGGCGCGTGAGGTGGCCACCCTCCAACAGTCCCGGGGTTCGGCCATGGCTTGGCCGATCAGAGAGCGACGTGCCGTAAACTATTCGGCCGCTCCTCGCTGCGGTTTTCGGCTCGGCTCGGAGCTTGCAATGAAAACGCCCCGGTATGCACAGACACAACCGAGGGGGCAAAAACTCGGGATTTTCGTGTACACATGATTCGGAAAACGCAATGATTGCGCATGGTTTTAATTGATTTCATGGCTGATTTTGCCTTATTTCGCGACGCACCAGGGTGATGTTGAGCGTGATTGCGTGTGATTGTGTTCGGAAAGAAATGATTTCGGACTGATTTGGCCTGGTTTCGTGTGATTCTGCCTAATTTCGGTCGATTTTAGTGATTTTGGCTGATTTCGGATTGCTTGATTTCGCGTGATTCTCAATGATTCGCGTGTGATTTCGGGGGCCGTGTACACATGATTGCGCGAGTTTTTGCCCCCTCGGACACAACAGTGAAGGGTAAGTACGGGGAAAGGGACTCCTTGTTTCTGTAGTGGCGGCACAGGCGGGACAGAAACCCCAAGACAAAATGCAGTGCCACGCCCATCATTCCCCGTTGTGGTTTGTGGTACAATGCTCGGTGTACTCTCTCCCTCTTGTACTTTTATTTTACAGTTTTTGTTGTACATTTGTTGTACTATTCACAAATTTTCTTGCAGTGAAGCAGCAGCCCAGCCGGCCGGCCTCCAACAAAAGCGAAACGCAGACGGCCAAGTGGAGGAAAGCGTTGCCATTAACCTTGGCGCCGGGCCGGGCTTCTGGCTGGGAAGAGGACGGTCAGGCAGGACGGTGCGAGATAGTCTGAGTTCAGTCCATCAGCGGGCGTGTAATTTATGGAAACCTCGTCGCGCCTGCCCGTTCGTCTGGGGGCTGCCAGCCCGGTCTGCGCCGCCTGCCTTTTGCCTCGTTATTAAAAGCTCGCAGCCTCCGCTTTGACTCCACGACCGTCGCCAACAACAACAAGGGTAAGCAAACACAAACAAAATGGCATGGCTGGCACGGCCCACGCTGCACGGCACGGAGAGGGCGAGATTACTGTGTTGTGTTAAGTTTAGGGAGTGTAAGAGGGACTTATTGGGTGGACGCCCGTCTCGCGTTCCAAGACGTCATCTCAAGTAGCTGCCCTGTGGTCTCTCTCTCACACACGCGCGCACACACTCACACACACTCACTGCATGCGAGGGTGATCAATGGACGACCGGAGTGGCGATAAAGGCTGTCTCAGGGAAACGAAAACAAATGGAGCGGCCAGTGAGGAGCCCGCTTGCCTCCACTCCAGGCGGAAAGGCCGCTCCAGCGCGCCCAGTGGCTCTCTGCCTCCCGGGCCCACCTGGTCCGCAGGAAGCGAAGATCATCCTGTGGAATGAATGGAAGGACGAACGGGGGCGTGGCGGGGCGTGGCATGGTGGAGCCGACCCAGTGCTCACTTGCTAGTCTTCGTTCCAGGGACCTTGACAGAGTCAGACCTTAGAACTCGGGATAATTTTTTTTTTCCTCCTTATTTTTTCTCTCTCCTGCTTGTGATTTGTTTCTCTTTAACGTTTGAAGGGCAGCGCTGGCGCCGAGAAGTTTGCGCTGGAAAAGTCTCTGTTGTGTATTGGAAGGCAGGACTGCCACGCCGCCTCCAGGATTCGCGCCTTAATCTTTCACCCTCCGAAGAAATAAAAAAAACATCCAGTTTCAAGAGCGTTTGTGAAAGCAGGCAATACCACGGATTATATACTCTATTTCGTTTCAGACAAGTCACGAATATTCCGCTATGATCTTCGTTCAGAAATTGGTACGGTTGTGGCTCTTGGAAATGTCATGGCATGACGTCCTCAATTTCAATATCAAGTCTGGCAGCAGTGAGATTAACTTTCTCGGGAGAGGCGCTCCCCGGGCTTGTGACGGACAATATTAAACGCGCTAATTCAGCTAATCTGATGCGATGCCGATGCGTCGCTCCACAGACCTCCACAGACCGACGCGAATGCTGCAGCGATTGGCGCCAAAAATGACGACGGTGGCGCGGCGCAGTGCGTCTCGCTGAAGCAGCGCGGAACGGTGTGTTATGCCCCACTGCGTGTGTGTGAGAGAGAGGATGGCGGTGTGGGGGACGCGCAGCGAAGGAGCCGGCCTCGCACATTGGGGGGTTTTGGGACGGACGGACGCACACACACACACACACACACACGCGCGCGCGCGCGCGCGCACGCACGCACACACACACACGCACACGCACACACACACACACACACACACACGCGCGCGCACACACACACAGACAGGGACACCAACTCCGCGGGCATAGCAGAAAGCAGCCGAGGTGATATTCTGCTGGCGTGGCGCGTCGTAGTGAAGCCACTGTAGGCGCCCCGCGTGCCTCGGCGTGGCGCGGCGTGGCGCGGCGAGCCGGCAGGGAGGAGGGTAGGTAAAAACAAACGCGCAGCGGTGTCTCCTCTCCCCTGCTCCGCCCTTCGTGGCCGTGCCGTGCCGTGCCGTGCCGCGCCCTGCCGAGGCGTGTCCATTGTCACCGCCGTGGTAACGGGTGCTGCGTAGTGCCGGGATTCCGGGATCTCTCTCCAGGACCCTCTCCCCCTCTCTCTGCTGAATCGAAAAGCAAAAGCTCTGCTGTCCCCCCCCCCCCCACAAGCAGCAGCAGAGATGGCCTGCGGGGGCACCGGTGTATCCCTGTGAGCGGTGCTCACCGGTGTACGCCGGGGCAAAGTTGGCCTAAACGTAGACGGATGGGACGCGGCAGCCTTTCCTGGTCGGTCGAAATCACGTGGGGAACGGTTTTACCACAGCTGGTTTGGGAGCACCAGTTTCGCAGAGTTGGCCAAAAAGTGATTGAATCTATAGCGGTTTTTGATTACTTTCTGTGACCAAGGCCTTCCTCAGCGTCCTGGTATTTCTAAGACCGTCTAAGACTGTCGCGCCCCTCCTCGAAAACGCTTTGACCGCAGCACCACTGTCGGAAAGTTGGTCAAAAGGTAAATTGAACCTCTGAAAGTAATGTTTTTTTCTATCGTCGAAAAAGTCAATGATCCTGTTAATAAACACCCGAGAATCCAAGAGGAATGACCGTGAATACACTAGTGAAACAAAGGCATTTAAAACTATGTCCTTTAAGCCTTTAAGGACGCAAACGATTTACACTCCTCGTTTTGCCTTTGCCTCGTTGTCTGAAAGTCTTGTACCAATTCACGCCCTTTCCAAGGGCATGAAAGACTGTAAACGCCCTCAAGGGCGTAGTTTAAATGCCTTTGTGCGCTTTCGGGTACTAGAAATATTAAAAATAGGTGTGATCCGTGAAGAATTACTTGTGTCACGAGAATACGAATACCCGGGCGGGTATACTGAATGAGCGAACAACCCTCGCCGCGAGCCAAGTGGCAGGGCGGGCTGGCAGGCAGGCCGTCGGGGCCGAGGGCAGTGCCTTGGCAGTGCCTTGGCAGTGCCGGGGCACGCTGCAAAAGGGCACTAACTACCGGGCTGTGGCCCGTAGTTGAGTGCCCTGTGCCGGCTGCCAGCCGCTAGCCGCTCTTCTCCAAACAACAAGGTCATTACTGCCGGCCCTACCTATCGGGGAAATGAGTCCATTTCCGTTTGATCGGGTCGAGGCCGGCGAGGCGAGGCGGGACGCGGTCTTCGGGAAGGGCACGGCGGCACGGCCCTTGAATGCACTTGGATCGTAAGCGTGTTTGCAGCCCGACAATGATGGCTCGTGCCTTGCCTTGTTGACGTCCGAAACTCGCTTCGAGGAGGCGGAGTAGGACGTAGTATTTACCCACTCACTCCAAATAAACGCTTGAAAGAAGGAAAGAAAAAGAGGGGGCTCCGCTGACTTACCCACACCGTAGGGAAGACCGCCTGCAACTTTGGTGGGTCGGGAGCCGGTACACTGTCAAAAAAATAAAGTTCAATTGACTAAAATTTAGTGGATTGTACTAAGAAATTTAGTCGTTTTTCAGGGCGACTAAGAGTTAGTAGAATTAAGAACACGCCAATCGAGCATGAGTGGACAGTAAAAACGACCAAATATTAGTCGAATCAAACAAAACTTAGTCGAAATTTTGACCAAAATATTTAGTCAGTTCCCTTTAGTCGGCTCTTGTGACGTAAGCAGCGGTGACGTCACACCATTTGGAGACTTGATGACGATTTTCTTAGTTTTAGTTGATTCGACCTCCTCGAGATCCTTTTGAGATTACTAAGAACTGCGTCCCCTCCTATTGGTTGAAGAGAATCACGTGACCACACGACCTCCTTCTAAATGTGACGTCAGCGCCCAGGCACTGACACTTAATCAGAGAGTCGAAAAATCGGAATCTCTGGCGGGTGTCGAACACGCATACTCTGACACGCCGTGCGACAACGCTAACCACTGCGCTACCGACTTGACGGAGGAAGACTGGCCGAGCGCAGCATCTTGACGGACCTCGCAGGGTGGGCAGCGACTATACTCAACTAAATTTTGGTTGAATCGACTAAGAATTAGTTTTAGTTTGAATGACCAAAACCAATTAGTCGATTGTACTTAATTTTTTTGACAGTGTACTTTACAGGCGGCCACCCCAGGGATACTCATCTGTTATGGGCTGGGCGAAGGGCGGATGGGGACCTCGGCTTTTCGCGGGATGGTTTGAACCACTTGGGGACCCCGCTGCCAGGCGCTCTCTCTACCCAACATGAAGTCATTCATGGGCCAGCTTCAAAGGACTTATCAACTCCACCCGACGAGTCGGCATGGGCCCCAGCCACCACAGTAAGGGGCTAGGGATGTGCGAATCAAGGATTTTCATTTCGAATAGAAATGTCGGCTTTTGTGACTCTTTTTAAAAGAATACCTTACAAGTCAAAAATCGGTCGAACTTCCTTGCCTGACACTGAGAAAAAAGTAATGTCGTTTCAGGGGGTCACGAAATTTTAGTCATTTTGACTAAAATTTAGTTGGTTTGACTAATTTTTTTAGTCGTATTAACTAAATTTTTCGTCATAACCACTAAATTATAGTCAAATTGACTACAAAATTCATCACCCCCTGAAATGACTAAAATTTTTAGTCGAACTGATAAAATTTTCGTCGATTTGAAGTTACTTTTCTGAGAGTGGACCTTGTTCGTTTGCAGTGCACTACCGCCCTGTGCTGCCAGTCTCTCAACATCCAAACAACAAAGTGCTGTCGCACAGCAGCATAACTCGCAGTCGGACTGCTGTGGGCGAAAAGGGGGGAGGGGGAGAGGCGGGGTCGTCATCTGCATTCGACGGGAAGGTGGCCCTGGGGGAAATGCTGTAGCCTCAAATTCGGAACACGGAAAGTTCAACATTGCAAATTCCGAAAAAAAATCGAAGGAAACTCAAGAGACTACCTATTTTACTCCAGTAGACTAGCCAGCCGACCCCACCCCACCAGTGACATCAGCTGGCCTCCAGCACTGGAAGGGGTCAGTTTGAGTGCACCAAAGCACACATGCCGGGCACGTCCGCGCCAGGCTCGGCCAGGTAGGCCGGCCTCAATCAGGTGCTTCGGATGCACTCGACAGACTTCGCTCTGCCAATCAGCATCGGGACGGCATGCGGGATGCGGGTCACAGGGAACACAGCCGGGGACGGCACTCCGACGGACAGCACACAACAAGGACGCCCAGCTGGTTAGGCAACCCCTCCGACAGGACGCAGGTGCTCGGTGGGTCAGAAGACCAGAGCAGGCGGTCAACATTCCGGACGTTTTTTGAGCGTCAAATGGGACTCGAACCGAACGTGTGACCCCACCAATGGGTTGCTCTCCGAACGAGGAATTCATTGGTGGAGTCACACGTTCGGCTCGAATCTCATTTATTGACTCTGGGGCTCAAAACGCGGTTAGAGTTTTGACCGACTCGACCGGTCTTCTGGCCCACTGTGCGCCCCCGCTCACCTACCCTTGAGTCCTACCGTGGCGGTCTTGGAGGCCTTGGCTTACCTACCCTGGATTCCCACGCTGGGGCTGCTGGCGGCCTTGGGTACGGCCTTGGGTACGGCCTTGGGTACGGCCTTGGGTACGGCCTTGGGTACGGCCTTGGGTACGGCCTTGGGTACGTCCGAGGCGGGCGGGAGACGCCAGAGTACCCATTGGCGCAGAACAGCAGAACACCGAGAGGCAGAAAAGGAGATAGAGCAGCGCTTTCCGCGAGAGTGGCGCCCGCGAGGCGCGCCGAGAGGCCGCGCTCCAAGCGCTAACCATTTAATTCTCTCTCTCTCTCTCTTTCTCTCTCTCTCTCTCTCTCTCTCTCTCTCTCTCTCTCTCTCTCTCTCTCTCTCTCTCCCCCTTTGCAAAGTTTCCCCCTACAGGTGTACGGACGTCATGCGGCTTCGCGCTCCGCGTCCCCGAGAGACGAAGCCGCCGCTCCCGCCTTGCAGTGCAGTAGTAGCTGCCCGCGCTGGCTGGTGCCCTGGCGCGCCTGGAGCAGGGAGGCTCTCGACGCCACGAAGCCTCGCGAAGAAAGCCACTTAGTTCCACGCTCTGCCGAAGAGGCCCGCTGCCAGCCCCGCCCGACGATCTCTCATCTCGCTCTCCGGCCGTGCCGCAGACTGGTGCCGACAGTCACTCTGTCTCTCTCGCCGCGGCACGGGACGCCACACGAGTGCGAGAGAGACAGAGCGACGACAACGACTCTCGGAATTAGTCTGCTGGCCGTGGCGGCCGTGGCGGCCCTGCCCCTCCGGTCATTAGTTTGGCCGGCAAGCCAACAATGCAGGCCGCGCACGGTGGCCTGCCTGGTTGACCCTTGACCCTGGACCTGCAGGCCGAGAGTCGTTTCCGTCGCTCTGTCTCTCTCGCAATTTGTAGGGGAGAGTGCGAGAGAGAAAGAGCGAGGAAAGCGGCTCTCGAATCCCGCCGCAAAGGCTTGCCGTCTGCCGGCCGGCACACTTCCCGGGCAGTCCCTGGGGGCTTCGGGTCGCCTTCGGGTCACCTTCGGGTCGCCTTCGAGTCGCCTTCGTGTCGCCTTCGGGTCGCCTTCGGGTCGCCTTCGGGTCGCCTTCGGGACGCCTTCGGGTCACCTTCGGGTCGCCTTCGGGACGCCTTCGGGTCGCCTTCGGGTCGCCTTCTGGTCGCCTTCGGGTCGCCTTCGGGTCGCCTTCGGGTCGCCTTCGGGTCGCCTTCGGGTCGCCTTCGGGTCGCCTTCGGGTCGCCTTCGGGTCCCCGCGCCTCAGGGCGGTCGTCACCGCGTCCAAAGTGCCGACGGGCACGACGTGCAGTGGCGGATTCAGAAGGGTCCTGAGGGACGGACAAAGTAGCACTTTTTGCCTAATTACAGCAGAGGCAAAGCGTGGCTTCTCTCCCTACCTTCCAGGCGCCTACCTAGCGGCCAAGGGCGAGGCAATCGGCCATCCCCCACCACAGCACGCTGATGCCGTGAGTCTCTCTCGCACCTTAACGGGACGCCCCGTGAGTGCGAGAGAGACAGAGCGACGCAAACGACTCTCGGCCGGCGGTGCAGCCCGCCGAGGCAGATCGCTATCACGCGGGGGAGTGAAAAAACGAAACGACGGGGCGTAGACGGGCGTAGACGGGCGTAGAGCACCTGAAGGAAAGCGGCTGACACCGCCACCTCATTTGTTTATTCTCGTCAAGCGGGTTTGTTGGTTCGGCCCGGTAAATTAGCCACTTGTTGCCGTGCACATGTTGCACCGCGCGGCGCAGCGCGGCGCAGCGCGGCGCAGCGCGGCGCAGCACACCTAGGCCATGAGGCTGGCCGACATCAAAGCGTCTACCCGGCGCTCGCCTGGCCAGGCCTTGCCGGGCCTCGCCTGTTGCGTCTTGCGTCGCGGAAAAAGAGGAGCCAAACAACGAGATAGCCGTTTGATTTATGGTGCACGGACGGGGTGAGGAAAGTAAATTACCCGCAGTGCTCTCGCGGAATATCTAATGAATGCGCCTCTGTCCGTCTCTCGCCGCTCCGCTGTGCTCCGCTCGCCTCCGCCTCGTGGTTCTTTAATCTAGCGCGCGATCTTCAGCGCGATTTGCATGAATACGGGTGATAAGGCCGCCGAACATGACGGGGTGGCGTCGCACAGTGGACTCGCCAGAAGACCGGTGGAGGCGGCCAAAACTCTCGACGCGTTTCGAGCTCCAGAGTCGCTAAACAGGACTCGAACCGAACGTGTGGCCCCACCAATGGATTGCTCTCCGAACGAGGAATCCATTGGTGGGGTCACACGTTCGGTTCGAGTCCTGTTTAGCGACTCTGGAGCTCGAAACGCGTCGAGAGTTTTGGCCGCCCCACCGGTCTTCTGGCCCACTGTGCGTCGCCTGGTGAGATAGAACGGGACGCGCGACGTCGCCGCGCTGTCCCACTCGCACTCGAGGCCGCCATGGTGGCTTTCCGAGTTCGGCCGGACGGCGCGTTTGCTTTGCGTCCGTCGCGGCAAAGTCGGCTTCCAGTGGCTTGTCGCTCGGACCGCCGTAATGCCGCCGGAGATGCGAGCCGAGATGTCAGCGGGACCACGGGACGACGACGGCGTGTCACGGACAGTCACGGACACACAGGCGCGCCGCCGACCGCCGACCGCGTCACGAGCAGAGCGGACCGCTGCGGGCAGATTCCGAGACTCGCAGACTCCCTCGCACCTACACGGTACGCCCCGCGAGTGCGAGAGAGGCAGAGCGAGGAAGGCGACTCTCGGCTCGGAATCGGTCTGCCGACCGCGGCGGTCTGGTTGCGCGCCCCGCCGCTAGAGGGCAGCGCAGCGCGGCGCCGCCGGCGATACCCCGCGAGAAAAAGGACGGCCGCCCTTCCCCTGGGAACAGACGGGCCGAGCGGGAACGGGCACCGGGGATTTCGAATAAAGTTGATGCTTTTAGTTACCGCCCTCTGTAGGGAAAAAAAAATCGCCTCACTGAAGTCACTTGCTGTAATGTGCCTCCCTGGAAAAATTATGTGCGTCCTGCAAGGTGGGTCAATAATTAGTGAACTGCAATTTTTTGGTGGCGTTTCAGTATTTTAATGTTTTTGCGTTTTAAAAAAAGGAAACGCGAGCATGCGTATTCAGGTGTGACATGCTCGACGACGGCCAATTTAAGCCAGAGAACGAGTAAGCGCAGTGTGGCGCTTTCGCTTTCCAGGACGCTTCCAGCTGGGCCCTCGTAATCACACGGTAGGACACTGTACTCTACAAATCAAAGAGTGTACATGGTACGCTCTAACTGGAGCATGCCTGCAAGCACGCTCTAGCTAGCGCATGCCTGCCAAGCATGCACTAACTAGTGCATACATGCCGTGCACACGCTAACTGAAGCATACATTTACTGCATAAGGGCTAGGGAGTTTTCTGCATCAGGAAGCGTGTACATGGCATGTACGCACTAGTTAGTGCATGCTTGGAAGGCATGCGCTAGCTAGAGCGTGCTTGCAGGCATGCTCCAGTTAGAGCATACTATGTACACTCTTTGATTTGTAGAGTAGGACGGGGCCCGGGCCGCAAAGGCGGGCGGGGCACAGTGGGCCAGAAGCCGGTGGAGGCGGCCAAAACTCTCGACGCGTTTTGAGCTCCACAGTCGCTAAATGGTACTCGAACCGAACGTGTGACCCCACCAATGGATTCCTCGTTCGGAGAGCAATCCATTGGTGGGGTCGCACGTTCGGTTCGAGTCCTGTTTAGCGCCTCCGGTACACGGCCGAGGGGTTCACGACGGCACCGCGGTCGGGCCGAACGGTGTGCATTGGCGAGGGAGCAATCAACTTGCCAAAAAAAAGAGGCGAAAGAGAAAAGAAGTCACTTGGACCAAAGAATGGGTGGGCCAAGAGCTTTCCTAGCAGCGTAGCAGCAAATTTGTTAAAGAGAAAACTGGGGTGCGGAAAACTTGAGTAATTTCCCTTCTCAACCCCGCCCTGCAAGACATGTTCCCGGGGGAAAGCGAGCAGAGCCCCGCCCGCCTCTCTCTCTCTCTCTCTCTCTCTCTCTCTCTCTCTCTCTCTCTCTCTCTCTCTCTCTCTCTCTCTCTCTCTCTCTCTCTCTCTCTCTCTCTCTCTCTCGGCCCCTCTCTCCCTCCCTTTCACATAATTACCGTAGCGAGTTTTTAATTAATCCACGTCACTCAGTCACACCTCTCGACGCGCCGCCCGAAGTTTGTCCTCCCGAAGGACGAGGCCGAAGGCGAGGACCGACGACGAGGACGGGGCGAAGCGCCCGAGGACGCGATTTGCCTCCGGGGACGACCGGCGGACTCATTCCGAGAGTCGTTTTCGTCGCTCTGCCTCTCTCGCACTCATGGGGCGTCCCGTGTAGGTGCGGGGGAGACATACGGCGTCAACGACTCTGGGAATCAGTTTGCAAGAGCGGCGCGGCGCCTCGGCGGGGGGCACACTGTGCACAGCCTCCGCCGGCCGCCGCCAGGGGGCAGCACCACGCGGCACGGCCAAGGACGCAACACGTAGCCCATCGCGGCCGGGCTGCTCTTTAATCTTCGCGATGATTGGTGCATGGCCAAATTTAATCCGGGCGCTGCTGTCATTGTCCGACTGCGAGCCGTGACACAGTTGTCGCTCTCAAGCAGACTGGTTCGCTCTGTCTCCCTCCCACTCACGGGGTGGCCCGTAGGGGTGCGAGAGAGAGACAGAGCGACGCGGCAGTGTTGGAGCCGCTGCAGTCGCACTCGGCCGCCCCCTGTGCTGCTGGCGCTGCAGGCCCACTGGCCTTGTGTGATATGGCGCTGCAGCTCACATATCACGCCAGGTAACTGCGTCCTGCGGGGCCGGCAGGGGGAGGGGGAGGGGGTAATGGGGGTAAATTATCCCCCCGCGGGTACACTGGGCCGTGTCCGCGGGGACATCTCCACTATCTCTATTTGTCACACCGACGTACAGGGCCGCACGCACACACTCGACTTTGTTGTGGGTCTGATTATTCCATTGCGCGCTGATTCGCCCACAGTGGGCCAGAAGACCGGTGGACGGGTTTTGAGCTCCAGAGCCGCTAAATGGACTCAAACCGAACGTGTGACCCCACCAATGGATTGCTCTCCGAACGAGGAATCCAATAGTGGGGTCACCACACGATTGGTTCGAGCCGTTTAGTGACTCTGGAGCTCAAAACGCGTCCAGAGCTTTGGCCGCTTGCACCAGTCTTCTGGCCCACTGTGCCGCGGTCGCGGCGATCGCAGTGTGCTTGCTTGTTGTATCGGCGGCTCGCTCGCGGCGGTCGCTGCTCACGGCGCGCGCTCTGCCCTCCGCCCGATCGCCGTAACAATCGCTAAAACGAAGGGCGAAATCGGAGAGCGGGGGAAAGGGAAAAGTGTGGTCGCGGCGCCCGTACTCTACCCGGTCCCGGCGGAGTGGCACTGTGCCTGTCCGCGGGGTGCGCCCAGGGGCCCTGGGGCCCAGGGGCCCGGGGCCGTGCCGCTGAGAGAGCCCGGCCGGGCGCCCTCTGGAGTAATCCCTTATTTCCCCCGGGGCCTCCGTCGAGACCCGCGCCGCCTCCACTGTGTGGGGCTGAAAAATGTGTCGCGGGGTGCGAGGCGCGTCCTCCTCGGGAGATGTCGTCTATTCTATCACGGAAGCCATTTCAGAGGTCACGCGCTTTAGGCGCCGCCAAAGTCGGCCTCGGCGTCGTCGGCGGCCTCGTCGGCGGCCTCGGCGTCGCAAGGACGCCCCGAAGGGAGGCCCGCCCTCGGCCCGCCGCTTTGTCCGCGCGGTAATAGGGCAGAGAGGGTCTTCTCCGCGGCCTTCTCCGCGTCGACGCGGCGTCGATGGCGCGGACGCGGCCGCTGGCACGCCGCCAAGCACCGAGGCATCGGCCGCCGCGATGACAAATTCGACCCGAAATAGAAATAGCCGGCGACAACCCGGGCGCGCCGCGTGCCGCGTTTGGACGTGTTTTCGGAAAGTGCGAAATCACGGGGCTGCCGCTGTGTTGCGCCTCGCGGGCCGGGCCGGGCCGGCCGGGCGAGGGAGGCTAGAGTCCCAGAGGCCTGGCGCCGGGGGGAAGTCCGTCGCAGAGACACTGCTGGCGCCATCTAGCGGGGCGCGCGCCGAACCCGCTGGAGGCGCCCGACTGCCGCTCCCCGGGTACGGCCTCTGGAGGCTCGGGAGACTCTGGAGCGGAACTGCGGCAGACGCGGGGCTTTGGTTCGTGTCGCCCTGCTCCTGCTTGCACCCCGCTGCGTCACTCGGCGACTGGCAAACATCTCTGACGCAAACCGCCAACGCCGAAGAATGTGCAGTGCCTCGTCGGCCAAGCCGCGCCTCTTCACGTGCGAGGGCCGACAGTGGGCCAGAAAACCGATGGAGGTGGTCAAAATGTCGAACGTGTTTTGAGCTCCAGAGTCGCTCAGCGGGACTCGAACTGAACGTGTGACCCCACCTATGGATTCCTCCTTAGGAGAGCAATCCATTGGTGGGGTCACACGATCGTTTCGAGTCCTGTTTAGCGGCTCTGGAGCTCAAAAGGCATCTAAAGTTTTGGCCGCCTTCACCGGTCTTCTGACCCACTGTGCGTCGCACTCGGAACCGCGTTGCACTCGCCGGGATTTGAACCCGGGTCCCGGCGACAGCAGGCCGCGCCGCAGCCGCCTGAGCCACCGAGGCCAAGGCCGGAAGGGGCTCTCATTAGCGCTTGTTGTCGCCCCGGCCGGCACTGACCCCGGGGACGCTCGCCTTAACGACCGGTAGGGCAGTGACTCGGGGCGGGGCGGGGCGGGGCGGAGTCGCCAACCCCTGGCAAAGTCACCTGACTCAGCCGAAGGCACACTAATTGACGGCGGCGTGGCGCGCGCGGGCAGAAGCCGAAGCGGTGTTGATATTCGAAGACATCTTTTTATAGCGCCGCCGCTGCAGACTCGGTGAAGCAGGCCGACGGCCGGGCCATGGGCCGGGCCGCGGGGACAATACGCCACGCTGCCACGCTTTTCCGTGACGTTGACGCTCTTCTGGCTCTGGTCCTCGTTCAAGGGGAACGCGGCCACGCGCGGGACGACGCACGCGACGAGACGCGGAGAGCAATACTTGCTTTTATTTTTGATTCCCCTCCGCTCGCCACCGTGCGGAACCTTGAGGAACCTTGGGGCACCTCTCTCTCGGCCCGAGGGGTGCGTTAGCAGCGTCAGCCTCCCCCGATCGAAAATACCGCGCCGTCCAGCCAGTTTTGCATCATTGCCGATATTTATTGCTCGGGTGCGTCCCGTACTGATGGCGTGCTGCCCGCCACGCCCCGCCTCGCCCCGCCACGCCCCGCCACGCCCCGCCACGCCCCGCCACGCCCCGCCACGCCCCGCCACGCCCCGCCTCGCCCCGCCACGCCCCGCCACGCCCCGCCACGCCCCGCCACGCCCACGCCCAGGGCGCGGTTGTCGCTGCCGTCGCCGCTGTGTATAACATTGACATTAATATGACTGATCATCCAAACCTGTCACGCACGCTTAATTCTGTGAATTGTCGGGTTTGAAAAAAAAAAGCAAAACTGCATTTTGACCGTCGAAAGAATCGAGAGCAAGGCTCCTGGATCGTCAGTGAGGGCAGAAGCTGAGATGAAAACAGTCACTTTTTAAAAAAGCGACCGCTGTACTGGGTAATGTGCTGCATGTTCTGCCGTGCGCCTCGTTTCTTCTCCTTCCCCCTCGCCCACCGTCTCTCTCTCTCTCTCTCTCTCTCTCTCTCTCTCTCTCTCTCTCTCTCTCTCTCTCTCTCTCTCTCTCTCTCTGTCTCTCTCTCTGTCTCTCTCTGTCTCTCTCTGTCTCTCTCTGTCTCTCTCTCTCTCTCTCTCTCTCTCTCTCTCTCTCTTCTCTCTCTCGTGTTGGCTCGCCGCCCCGCTGTTGTGAGAAGGATGGAGGGGGGTACAGCCAGGAATATTCCTGTATCTCTGATCACCCTACGGGAAGCGAGTTTTTTTTTGGGGGGGGCGTGGGCAGCGTGCTGGCTGCGGGCCGCCGCGGGCGGTGTGGGGGCAGCAAAGCGCAGCAAAGAGGCGAAACGGTGAAAGTATTGGCGATGACGCGCCTGTGAGAGACAGAGACGGAGACGGGTGAAAATAGGCGGCGAAAACATTCGACCACTTCGGCGCCACTATTCGAGAACATGGAGGGGGAGGGGAGGGCTCGCAGTGTGTGAGCCGTACCTTCTTGACTGAAAAGGTTGCCAGCACTGACATTTGAATGCCGGTGGCTGAGTGGTCTAAAGCACTACACTGAGATCGCTCGGACGCTGGTTCAAATACTCGAGAACGTAACTCTTTTTTTTTTTTTGCTATTCCCCGTCGGGTATCCCTCCGCGCAGAGCTCCGCGCCGCCCGGCCTGAGCCCCTGAGCCCCGAGGCCGGCGCAACGGCCCTTTAATACCCAATCATGGGACGGGTAGCAGCGCGGGGCCCCGCCGCGGAGCGCGGAGCGTCATGGAGCCCCCAAGGGGCTTCGGCGAGGACCCCGACGGAGCACCCCCCGGTGGCACGCGGGGTTGCCATCGGCCGGCGTCGGCCGGCGGAGTGGAGGGATCAGGACGGCGATGAGGGCCGTGAGTGCCGCTGGGGGGAGAAAGGGGGGGGGGGCTTCCTTCCGCATTGTTCGAGACAGCCTGGTGGCGCCCCTGGCCGCGCTGGCAGCCCTGCCGGCCAGGCCATGCTGGCAGCACCCCGCCATCACCGCAACGCGCGCAGCGCTCGAGCAATGGCTGCGTAAATGGCCGCCACCCACGCCGCCGCGAAATATTACGTGCAATAAAAAAAAAGGCGACGGCAGGGCATTGCGGGCGGCGGCGGTCGAGTTAAGAAACGAGGCTCCGCTAACTTACTGGCGCTGACAAGTGCGGCGTGGGTCTTTAATTCACAGCTCAAGAGGGTGTTTCGCACCAAGCATTGCTGCAGTCGCTTGAACCACTCGAACGACAGCGCCAGTCCACAGTGTAGGGTGTCGGCGGAGAGCGGCTCAGTCTGTGCGCACTCTTCTATTCGCCCGCTACAGTGTGGTTTCCCTCTTTCTTCCCTCTGTAAAGCCAGGCCCTGCACTTTCCATAAGCCAATTTAAATAAAAGTAAGAGGCACCGGCGCGTGGGAGGGAAGGCACCTCCGGCCAGAAGCCAGCTGCAGAGAGAAAGGGGGGGGGGGGGGGGGCAGAAGGAAGTTCTCATCGGAACGTATGAAAATGCAAAGCGGGCCGCCGGGGCCAGCGGGCTGCACGCGCTGCAGGCTGAGAGTCGTGTTCGTCTCTCTGTCTCTACACTGCAAAAAAATCCGTAGTTTGCCACGGAAAATGGGGTACAGACGGGTACGGAAAAGGTACGGACCTTCTGTACTGGTTCTCTGTGTTCCCCTAAGGATCTCATGAAAACGGGCACAGAAAACATGTACAGAACCTCCGTGGTTGGCAAGGTACGGACGGTCCATAGGTAAAAAAATTGACCAGACATGTTCCGTGTAATTTCTGTCCTTTTTTCTCTCAGTGTAGCGCACCCATGCGGGACGTCCCTTGAGAGCGAGAGGGACAGAGCGGTGAGGCTGCTGCACGCGCTGCCGGCCGGTGGGCGGGGGCGGCGGGCGCGGAGTGGGCCGCGGTGCCGCGGTTGTCGTGACAGGTAACGCCAAGTACTCCTCCGCCCGGCCGCCTCCGCCATTTCTTTTTTAATTTTACCCGCAGCTGGCCGGGGCCGCTAGGGCAGACCTGGCGGTGCGCGCCGCGGCGCTGCAGCAGCCCTCGCGCCGAGCCGCCCTGGCCGCCGCCGCCACACTGCCTCCGCGGCCCGCGCCCCGACGTGGACGCTGCAGTCATCCTCGGCGAGACGACGACCGCGGCGGACAGAGCGACCACCGCGCGCCACCGCCAGGCACCGCCATAGGCACCGCCGGCCAGGCACGACGTGCTGTGCGTGCGTCGACGCCGCGTCGACGCCGACCCCCGGGGGAGGCATTACCGTTTAGCGCGGCAGTAACGAATAGAGTGCGCGGCCAGAGTGCCGCACCGAGGCCTTGCCGCCGAGGCCTTGCCGCCGAGGCCTTGCCGCCGAGGCCTTGCCGCCCTCCAGGCCGCCCAGGCCCCCAGGCCGAGCCAGGGCGCGGCGCGCCGCCACCCTGGGCGGCCCCGACATGGATTACCGGCCCTCCGACCACATCCTGTAAGTTGTCGCGGCCTGGGCGGGGCGGGGCGGGGCGGGGCGGGGCGGGGCGGGGCGGGGCGGGGCGGGGCGGGGCGGGGCGGGGCGGGGCGGGGCGGGGCGGGGCGGGGCGGGGCGGGGCGGGCGGCTCAGCGCCAGGGGGCTTAGGCGATAAAAAGGGTTGACGGCCCGGATGAAAGTGTAGTTAGACGGACGGGGGCTCGGCCGGGCTTGCCAGGCTCGGCCAGGCTTGGCCGGGGAATTAGCGCTCTTTCCCGGCCGGCGATTTAGGGGAACGAAGCTGTCAGTGATATTCGGCGCCAGCAGAGGACTGATTCCGTCGCTCTGTCTCTCTCGCACTTGCACGGGAAGCCCCACGAGTGCGAGAGAGACAGAGCGACGAATCGGCCTGCAGCGCCGGCAGCCGTGCAGAGGAGGCCTCCTTTTTTTCCCCCGAGTACCGCGTACTCCTCCCGCGGCAGCCTCGGCGGCACACAGTGGGCCAGAAGACCGGTGGAGGCGGTCGAAATCTCACACGCGTTTTCAGCTCCTGAGTCGCTAAATGGGACTAGAATCAAACGTGTGACCCCACCAATGGATTGCTCTCCGAACGAGGAGTCCATCGATGGGGTCACACGTTCGGTTCGAGTCTTTTTCGAGTGAAGCACACTGGAAGCACTCTGCAAGTAAGATGGAAGCACTGTAATTAAAAAAATGCGTTCAACAACAGTATTCGTTTCATTGTGAACTTGGTCACGTTCGTTTGAGAACGATGTCACATTCTTTTAAATGTTGATCCACGTCCAAACGAATGTGACGTCCAAACGGCCGAACGAGTATGACGTCACTATCTTTGAACAACTGTGTGGAAAGCCTGGCTTGATGAGACTGGAAGTGACTGCCGCTTTCACCACGGCAAAGCTCTGCTGGAACGGCCCCGGGCGGGCAGTGGGCTGACGGACAGACAGACAGACAGACAGACCGAGAGACAGGCAGACGAGCGGGTCAGCGGAAGTGGGTAGGCTAGGGTGGGCGGGGCAGACGCAAATACACTGCAGGAACAAAAGCCAAACGAATGGGACCGGCATGGCAGGGGCGGCAGGGGCGCGGGAAGGGGGTGGGGCGGGGAGTGAGAGGTCCAAGAGGTTCGAGCGGCCGGTGTTTTGAGGCCGCTGGACCGGCCGACCGGCTAGGACTGGCTCTCTCGGGGACGAGGCTGGACGGGGCACTTTCCTCTCGGCCCTGCAGGTACACTGCGGTGCACACTGGGTCCTTCACTGCAAAACCCCCTGCGCTCTCGGACCGCATAATCATGTAAACGGGGCGCGAGTTGTAATACAAGCGTCATGTGGCCAAAAACAACAATGCGAACACATTTAAATTTAAAACCGTGTTCCACGTGCCGCGCCGGCCCCGGAAGATAGCCCTGCGTCCCCGACCACACACGCGCGGGCCGGGCCTGCCCGCCGGCGTTGGAGTCCGTAGCGCCTGCCGTCCAGAGGGTGGGCAGTCCCGCCGTGCACGCGCGTGGGCCGGCGGCCTGCCCGCCAGGCGTTCTGGAGTCCGTAGCGCCTGCCGTCCAGAGGGTGGGCAGTCCCGCCGTGCACGCGCGTGGGCCGGCGGCCTGCCCGCCAGGCGTTCTGGAGTCCGTAGCGCCTGCCGTCCAGAGGGTGGGCAGTCCCGCCGTGCACGCGCGTGGGCCGGCGGCCTGCCCGCCAGGCGTTCTGGAGTCCGTAGCGCCTGCCGTCCAGAGGGTGGGCAGTCCCGCCGTGCACGCGCGTGGGCCGGCGGCCTGCCCGCCAGGCGTTCTGGAGTCCGTAGCGCCTGCCGTCCAGAGGGTGGGCAGTCCCGCCGTGCACGCGCGTGGGCCGGCGGCCTGCCCGCCAGGCGTTCTGGAGTCCGTAGCGCCTGCCGTCCAGAGGGTGGGCAGTCCCGCCGTGCACGCGCGTGGGCCGGCGGCCTGCCCGCCAGGCGTTCTGGAGTCCGTAGCGCCTGCCGTCCAGAGGGTGGGCAGTCCCGCCGTGCACGCGCGTGGGCCGGCGGCCTGCCCGCCAGGCGTTCTGGAGTCCGTAGCGCCTGCCGTCCAGAGGGTGGGCAGTCCCGCCGTGCACGCGCGTGGGCCGGCGGCCTGCCCGCCAGGCGTTCTGGAGTCCGTAGCGCCTGCCGTCCAGAGGGTGGGCAGTCCCGCCGTGCACGCGCGTGGGCCGGCGGCCTGCCCGCCAGGCGTTCTGGAGTCCGTAGCGCCTGCCGTCCAGAGGGTGGGCAGTCCCGCCGTGCACGCGCGTGGGCCGGCGGCCTGCCCGCCAGGCGTTCTGGAGTCCGTAGCGCCTGCCGTCCAGAGGGTGGGCAGTCCCGCCGTGCACGCGCGTGGGCCGGCGGCCTGCCCGCCAGGCGCTCCCTGGAGCTCGGTGCTCGCCCATTGTTTGCTCTGCTGCTTCTACCTTCACATTTTCTCTTTCCTGTTCCGCAGGCGGGATACCTCTGGCTAGGGGCGCAGGGTTCCCTCAGGGGCCTCGGGACACTCGAGGCGGGGGGCTCCCCCCTCCCAACAGTACATTTCCCATCGTCATCTAGGAAAACAAAGGTAAGAGCTTGGCGACTTTTCGTCTTTTTGTTGTCTCTCATGTTCGACTTTCCGGCTGGACGGCGCGTGTTTGGCCAGAGAGAATGGGGCCGTTGCGACGCCGCGCTGCCGGGCTGGTGTTGGGAGGGGGAAAGGGGAGTGAAATATCGGTGTCACTGCCCCGCGGATGTTCGCCCTACACTGTAACAAGCGTCGCTGAGCGGCTGCCAAGCGAGGCGGAGACACCATTTGTTGGCGTATTGTTAAGTTTAGCCGACATCCGGCGTGCCCGCAGCGTGTCCGCAGTGTAGGCCCATGCACGGGGCTCCACTTGGTTCCACTGCCACCCGTCCCGCTCGTTGCTGACAATGACACCGCACTTCTCTCCTGCTTTCTCCTCGCGATGCCCCGATACCCTTGAAAGCCAAGAATAGACGGAGAGGGACGGAGACCGAGGCTGCTACCGGCGCGCCTCGAGCCGGAGAGAGCGAGAGAGACAGGCGGGATCTGAAATAGAGACGTTCGATTGTTTACTCGAATTCGGCGGGGCTGCGAAGTACAGTGCGAAGCAGTGCGAAGCACCGCGGAGGATTCCCCTCCACTACTTGGGACTGGAAGCAGACGCGCTTGGATTCGCCACCCGGCTGCCATAGTATCCAACCATTGTAAAAAATTCAACGGAACTAAGGGTTTTGAGCACGCTGCATGCCTCTTTGAGGGGCGCACAGTGGGTTAGAAGACCGGCGCCGGCCGCTGCGTTTTGAGCTCCAGAGTCGCTAAACAGGACTCGAACCGAACGTGTGACCCCACCCAATGGATTCCTCGTTCGGAGAGCAATCCATTGGTGGGGTCACACGCTCGGTTTGAGTCCCGTCCAGCGACTCTGGAGCTCAAAATCCGTCCGGGATTTCGACCGCCTCCACCGCGTTCTTCTGGCAAGTCCACTGTGCGATGGCCTTTCTCGCCGGTGCTGCGAGTGAAAGGCAAAGGCAGCGAAGGTGTCGGTGGCCGGGCGAATAAGTCAGTGAGCCGGGCGACGCGGCGACGCGATCCGAGCGCCCCCCGCGGCCGCGCGGCGAACCAGCTCGGGGCGGCGAGCGCGCCCGCGGGCCTGCGGGCCTCCACCGCGACCGGACTGCCCCGCACTCCCCGCAGCCAGTGCACGCCACGCCAGTGCACGCTGGCGCTCGCGTGCTGCCGATGACGCCGCCAGAGCCGCCAGGCGCTGCAGACAATTCCCATGCAACGCGAGAAACCGCGTTTCAAGTCCTTAGTTTAATCTAGTCCCTTGTGCTGTGATATACTCGTCCTGTGTTAGTGTATGTGTTTTGATCGCGACCGCCATGGTTCGCTCGGCAGTGCTGTGTGTTCGTTCGACGGCGGCTGCCCGTTTTGGATACCGCATAGCGTGTTAGCGGAAAGTCTGTGACAAAGGTTGACGATATTAGTGAGTACGCGTTCGATGATTGCGTGTGTTCGCCGTGTCTGTTGTTTGTCTGGTTTTGAAATAAAGTGGCTTTGTGAGCAACTAACTGTGTCGACTACTCTCGCTAACTCTCTATAACACTCCGCTGAGGCACCGAGGCCACATGACCGCCCTAACCTAACCTTTCCTCGGGTGACATTCAGCCCCAATGATAGGGTCACGTGGCAACCCGGCTGACCAGGCCAGCTAACCTAACCTCAAAACTAACCCACCCTTCGCGTCGCTTCTGCTCCGCCCACAGGCCGGTGGGTCGCGGGTTCGACTCCGAGCGGCGCGGCGGTTTTTGCGCATGCCGGCGTGCTTGCCGTGTGCTTGCCGTGTGCACCCTCCGCCGCTCCTCGGCGTCGTCGCGGACGCGTCGGGCAGCCGGCCGCGGTCACACAGCTAGCGGCTCCTGGCCGCGTCTATTTCTGCCTGTTTATATTGGTGAGAGTGCCCGGCCGGCCGGCCCGGCCCACGGCTGCCTACAGTAGCAACACGCCGGGGCCGGCCGTAAGCGCTCCAGGCCGACGGGCACGTGCACGCCGACGCCGCGAGGCCGACACCGCCGGGCCGCCAGGCCGGGGGTCAAAAGAAGAGCATGGATTGATGATCTGGTGCGATTGGGGACGCGGCGCGCGGCGCCGAGGAGGCCGCCAAGAAGGTCGCCGCCAGGGAAGTGGCGTCTCCATTGAGGAGCCAAGTAGGCGAGCCACGCGAACGCGCACGAGAAACAACCATAAAACCGAAATAGCCGCATCGGTCCCGCTCTCTCCACCGCGGACGGCCGCGGCATTTGCCGCCAAAACGGCGACCCCGTCGACTGATTCCGAGAGTCTGTCTCTCTCGCACCTATACGGGACGCCCCATGAGTGCGAGACAGACAGAGCTCAGTCTGCCGGGGACCACGACGACGAACATGACGAGCTGCAACGCCCCGCAGTCGCGGGGATGTTCACGGCGGGCTGGGCGACGGCGACGACGCAGACTCCCGTTTGTTTATTGTTCGTCATGCCCGTGTCCGTCGAGGCCGTGGCGGTGGCAGTGGCGGTGGCAGTGGCGTGCCCTGTCGGCGGCGGGCGTCTGCCGGGCCTGCGCCTCCACAGGTTGGCAAACAGCGCATCAGGCTGACCGCTCCGTCTCTCGCGCACTCATGGAGCGTGCCGCAGGGTGCGAGAGAGACAGAGTGAGGAGGGCGGACAAAGAGGGCCGCCACTTGACCGCGGAGCGGCGCCGCGGCGAGCCTGACCTGCACAAGCGGCTCGAGCAGTAGACTCATTCCGAGAGTCATCGCTCTGTCTCTCTCGCGCTCACGGGGCGTCCCGTATGGGTGCGAGAGAGACAGAGCGACGAAAACGACTCTCGGAATGAGCCTGCCAATTGGACGCCTTATCGCCGCGTGGCCGATGAGCTGTCGGCGCCTCGATGCGAGAGGTGCGGGCGGACAGAATCCGCCCACAGTGGGCCAGAAGACCGGTGGAGGCGGCCAAAACTCTAGACGCGTTTCGAGCACCAGAGTCGCTAAATTGGGCTCGAACTGAACGTGTGACACCAATGGATTCCTCGTTCGGAGAGCAATCCATCGGTGGGGTCACACGCTCAGTTTTAGTCCTGTTTAGCGACTCTGGAGCTCAAAACACGTCTCGAGTTTTGGCCGCCCCCACCGGTCTTCTGGCCCACTGTGGGCGGATTCTGTCCGATCAGTCTCTCTGTCCCTCTCGCACTCACGAGGCGGGGCGTGGGCCGCGCCAAAGGGTATATGGGAGAGGCGAAAAAAGCGCTTGCTTCGCATTAGCCACCAATGCGAAAGGTGCGGCCGGCTCGCCGTGACGCCTGTCAGTCGGCGGCCCTTGGGGTGACGCCGCAGGTCCCCGTCCTGTCTGCGCCGGCGGCGGGGCGGGGCGGGGCGGGGCGGGGCGGGGCGGGGCGGGGCAGCGACTTTCCCCCAACGCGGCCAAGGCCCTGGCCGAGGTGGCAGCCAGCGGCAGCCAGCGGCAGCCTCAGGGAGGATATGTGTGTCACGACGCGACAGTGCGCGAGAAACAGAGGCTGACGTCGTCGCGGACGTCGTGGTGGTGGACGTCGCTGGGAAAATCCCCCCTTCAGGACGGCCGCGCCGCCACGCCGCCACGCCCACGCGCTGCTCCGCGTCCTCGGGGAGGAAGCCGGGGGCGGGGCCTCGAAAACGCCAAATGAAAAACGAGGGGAGGACTTTCACTGTGTAACGCGCGCGCGCCGCGCGGGTTCGGCGAGGCGAACTGGTGTTCTCAGTATTTCCTCCCTCGTGGCGGTTGCTGTGGGCCGGTTTATGTGCCGGGAAGCTGCCTCTGCAGTCGATTGCTGCAAAAAAAGAAACAACAAAAAGAAAACGAAAGCAGACGCGAAGCAATCCCAGCGACCTGCGTACAGTGTACAGTACGTGCGGCATCGCCGGCAGTGCGGTGGGTCGGGCTGTAAATAGGCCGGCCGACAAAGCGGCAACGCTCGTTTCCGAAAGAAAGCACCGGTCCGAGCGACTGTCACTGCGGAGCGGCAAACGGCACCCGTCCCCTTCTCGCTCTCGTCCTGACCTCGGGGTGGCTCTGTCTGCAGGCAAAATGGAGCAGTTCGAGCAATTGCTGACGTGCGCCATCTGCTTGGACCGGTACCGCAACCCCAAGCTGCTGCCATGCCAGCACTCCTTCTGCATGGAGCCCTGCATGGACGGCCTGGTGGACTACGTGCGGCGGCAGGTAAGCACACAGTGGAGTCGCCAGAAGACTGCCGCAGGCGGGCAAACCTCCAGACGCGTTTTGAGCTCCAGAGTCGCTAAGTAGGACTCGAACCGAACGTGGGCCCCACCCAATGGAACCCTCGTTCGGAGAGCAATCCATTGGTGGTGTCACTCGCTCGTTTTGAGTCCGATTTAGCGACTCTGAAGCTCAAAACCCACCCGGAATTCAGACCGCGTCCACCGGTGTTCTGGCCGTGCAGTGGACGGAGGAATGTGGAAGACTGATCACTGTAAAAATTTTGTTTGTCAAGTGATGACAGTGTCAGCCACCCGGGGCACAACACGATGTCACGCCCATAAGGGTGGAAGCTCTGATGAAAATTTCATTAATTTTTTGGTGAAATAATTGTCATTGTTTTCGGGTTATGAAAATGTCATTCACGAATTTGTCATAAAGCGACGACAAGTTTTCACGGTGGTGCATAACATGTGTTTTGTGCTGAGCAGCTTGTCAACCTATGGGAAAATCCAGTTGAAAAATTAATTCGGCGCTGTTTGGGTATTTGAACCCTGGTCTTTGGAGTTACGGGTTGACGCCTTTGCGCGCTGAGCCACGATTTCCCTTCCCTTCCCCCGGCAGGTGAAATGCCCCGAGTGCCGCGCGGAGCACCGCATCCCGTACCAGGGCGTGCAGGGCTACCCCACCAACGTGACGCTGCAGCGCTTCCTGGAGCTGCACATCGAGATCACGGGCGAGCTGCCCGACCCCACCGCCGGCCAGATCATGGAGCGGTGCGGGGTGTGCTCCGAGAAGGCCTACTGCGGCATGTGCGGCCACTGCGACAAGAAGATCTGCCAGGACTGCAAGGGCGCGCACATGGACATCCTGCGCCGCGAAATCGCCAGGATAAATAACCAGGTGAGTTGGCAACCCTAGCCGCACCATTTGGCCTGCGGTGGATCCCCCGGCGCGAGGGTCACCGAGATGCAGAGTGTAGGGTGGCCGCCCGTCGTAAAGGAGATCGCCGTCCCGCAGCGGCAAGACGCGGCGGCGTGGCGCAGCATGGCGCGGAGGGAACGGTTTGTCGTAAACCTCGCCGCGCCGCGCCGCGCCACGCCACGCGGCTACACAATTGAAACCCAGGGTGAAAATTGCGAACCGCGAGCGGAGCGAGTTAGGGTCCATGAAGTGGCGACGCTCCGCCGCCGTCCTCTTCTCTCGCGGACTAAAAACATTATTGCTCACCCTGCCTTCGCCTCTGTGTGTCCAGGTCCGGCGCGCGCTGCACCGCCTGCAGGACATGCTGGCCATGGTGGACAAGAACCTGATCCTGCTGCAGCAGAACTGCGGCTCGGTGGCCGAGGAGGTCGACGAGATCGACCGCCGCCTGGCCAAGGCCCTCAAGGACCGCACCGAGCACCTGCGCCAGGAGCTGGACCGCTACCTCAGCACCGAGGTCCGGAACCTGACGCAGCTCAAGGAGAACCTCGAAGTGGGTACCAGGTACCGGGAGGGCCCGGGTCAACGCGGAATGCTTTATCGCAGGGAAACTTTTTTTCATTTCGTTTCTGCAGCGGGGAGCTTTCGCCACCTCACAGTGGTGGGTGGACCAGAAGACCGCCGGAGGCGGCCAAAACTCTTGACGCGTTTTGAGCTTCAGAGTCGCTAAATGGAACTCGAACCGAACATGTGACCCGACCAATCAATTGCTCTCCGAACGAGGAATCCATTGGTGCGGTCACACGTTCGGTTCGAGTCCCATTTGGCGACTCTGGAGATCAAAACGCGTCCGGCATTTTGACCGCCACCGCCGGTCTTCTGGCCCACTGTGTGCCCCTCCCCGAACGCATAGCCGCCCCTCGTCACCAGCCCCGACCACGTGACCCATTTTGAAATTCGGTCGGATGGCGCGTGTTTACGCTCCCCTTCGCCCCCTCCCCCGCGGCCCAATCCGTCTTGATGGGCTTGCTCAACTGATTTCCGATACTTGGGATCCGATAGGGACGGCCCCGGGCAGCAGGCGGTTCGGGACGGGGCGGCCCTGGCGGCCCTGACCCAGGCCGCGCGCCGCGCCGCGCCACGAGTCCTGCGGGACCCGGCCCCTCGCCCCTGGGGCCCGGCCGGGCCCGGGGGCTGACGCGCGGTTTCGCCTAGGCGACACATAAACTGCTTTCGCTCAACTCCCTGTTACCCTTGCAGCTCGAGATCTCCAACATCACCTCCAACTGCGACCTGGCCGACAAGCACATGACCGAGTCGGTCGAGTGGGACGACAACGAGCTCATGGACGCCAAGGAGATCTTCCTCAAGACGGTGGAGTTCATCCGCAACTTCGAGACGGAGACGGGCGACTACCAGCGCCGCGTGCGCTTCACCATGGCGCACGACCCCAACCAGCTGGTGAACCATGTGGCGGGTGAGCACGGGGTGGTGACGGCAATAATGATGCTGATGATGATGCCGACCATGTGGACGCGTTCCAGAGTCGCTAAACAGGACTCGAACCGAACGTGTGACCCCACCAATGGATTGCTCTTCCAACGAGGAATCCATTGCTCGGGTCACACGTTCGGTTCGAGTCCTGTTTAGCGACTCTGGAGCTCAAACCGCGTCTTGAGTTTTGGCCGCCTCCGCCGGTCTTCGGAACCACTGGCACTGATGATGGTGGCGATGGTGGTTCTCACGGTTCGTCTTCTTCGTGTCCCTCGCGCAGGCTTCGGCGACCTCAACATCAACCACCCGCACACGACGGCGCCGGGGCTGACGGGCAGCGCGTCCATGGGGCTGCTGCAGACCCCCGGGCCCGGCCTGATGCGCTCCAAGTCCGACCACCGCCTGGCCACGCAGTTCCGGCAGCAGGAGGAGCGCGACGAGGACCCTCGCGGCGGCCGCCTGTCGCCGCTCGCCGGCAGGAAGTTCGGCGAGCGGCCCGCGCCCAAGCCCGCCGCCACCGACAGGTACACTCACCCGACAGACCAACTCACAGCCAGCCTGTCTACACTCTAAACATAGGGTGCCCAGAAACTGGGCGCCTTTGTCGCCCGCCACACTTTTTAGGGTGCCAAAATGTCGCCCAGTTTCTGGGCACCTTTGTCGCCTAGTCTCGGGGTGGACAAACCATTAAGGAACCTGCCTTCACCCACGGCTCAGCAGCGACTAAGGTGCCAAAGGTGCCCAGAATCTGGGCATCTTAGTCGCCCAGGAACTTGACACCTGCGCATGCTCTACCATGGGAGAGGGCCAGTTACTGCATGATTTGTCCATCCCGAGACTGGGCGACAAAGGTGCCCAGAAACTGGGCGACATTTGGCACCCTAAAAAGTGGGGCGGGCGACAAAGGCGCCCAGTTTCTGGGCACCCTATGTTTAGAGTGTAGACGCCCTCAGATGCACCCCTTTTGGTCCATGAAATTCCTGTTGAGTGCCTTTCGGGTTGGAGAATCTACAGGTCTGGGGTTATTTTACATTGAGAGCCATGGGCTTTCATTGGATTGTCACTACGGAGGTTTTAGACGGATTCGACAGAAATCTGTTACCTAGTGCGGCATGAGGCTTTGGTTTTGCTGTTTGATTGTGTAACGCTTCTCTGCGAATTGCTTTCAGACGCTGGTGGATGAGGAAGTAAGCGAAGCTGTTCACGGCTGAGGAGGGTGGGGAGAGGGACTGTCAATTTATTTAAGATGATCATTCAGATTGAGGGATTCTTAAATTTATCGTTGCCATAGAGTTCTTTTTAAACCCGTTCATTCTCTGAATTAAGTAAGTACTCAGTAGACAAGTACTTTTAGAGCAGATCCTTTTTCTGCAGTGACCTTCCGGGTGGTAGTCTTAGTCCGGTAGACTGTACTGTCGTAGTTTAGTGCACTGTACCAGGTGTAACTCGTACGGTAGTCTCGCTAACCCTGTCCCACTGTGGGCCAGAAGACCGGTGGAGGCGGCCAAAATTCTAGACGCGTTTTGAGCGCCAGAGCCGCTAAATGGGACTCGAACCGAGCGTGTGACCCCGGGTCACACGTTCGGTTCGAGTCCTGCTTAGCGACTCTGGAGCTCAAAACGCGTCTAGAGCTTCGGCCGCCTCCACCGGTCTTCTGGCCCACTGTGCACCGTGGCCGTCCGTGACCGCCCTGACCCTGGTCCTCGGCCCGCAGGTACGAGGGCCGCTACGGCCGCGGCGGCGAGAGCGGCTACGGCGGCGACTACGGCGACTACGACGCGGAGGGTGGCAGCCGGGCGGGCCAGGTGCGCTCCAAGTACCGGTCGCGGTTCCGCCGCGACGCCCAGGACGCCGCCGAGCCCGAGCCGGACACCGGCAGGAACGTGCGCTTCCAGGAGCAGCAGAACCGCGAGCGGGAGCGAGTCCTCGACACCGAGGACGTGTCCAAGGGTGAGTACGCGGTGGCCGAGCGGTTATCGCCGACGGCGCCGCGGTCACAAGTTCGAAACCCGCCCAAGGCCAAACCCCGCCAAGGCCTCATTAGCCTGGGGTGCCGATAACGCGGTCGGGCCACCGCACCCCACCGCACCCCACCGCACCCCACCGCACCCCACCGCACCCCACCGCACCCCACCGCACCCCACCGCACCCCACCGCACCCCACCGCACCCCACCGCACCCCACCGCACCCCACCGCACCCCACTCCGCTCGCCCCGCCGCGCCGCGGGCAGGATGGGATGTTTGCCCGGTTTGACTCGCACGGCTGCAAATAGCGTGGCCGTGACGTCATCCACGATCGCTCGCAAACATGTCGCGGCTGTATCCGCCCCGGCGCGGCCCGGCGAGCAATTGGAACCGAGATTCGAACCCGGCCAACTCGATGCTTGTCCCGCAGGTCCACTGTCGGGCATCACCCGCCTGTATGACGTGCCGCGCGTGATGAAGCGCCTGCAGGAGTCGGAGCTCAAGGAGAAGAACAAGGGCAAGGAGCCGCCCACGCCGCCGCAGCCCGCGCCGCAGCAGCAGCAGCCAAAGAAGACGGTGACTCAGCGACAGGTACAGCGCGAGGGGGAGGGAGGGGAGCAGGGGGGAGAGGAGACCAAGGACGCGGCGGTGATCGGTCAGGACGACGAGCAGAAGGACGTGCAGGAGGAGGACGAGGACACGCAGGAGGAGACGGAGGACGAGGAGGAGGCCGTGCAGCAGGAGGGCGAGCCCCGCGACGTGGCGGCGCCGGCCGCGGACCGCGAGGGGGGGCAGGGCGACGAGGATGACGAAGACGAGGAGGACGACGAGGAAGAGGAGGAGGAGACGGATTCAGACTGAAGCCGATCTTTATACTTGTATCCGATACTCGCCAAAGTGTGTTCGTTTAGGTGGAGCGAGTGCAGTGTAAACACTGGCGGCATTCCAGTGGAAAACTGGGCCGATCTCCCCGTTCCTCTCCCTGGCCGTGACGCTACACTGTGCGCGGGTACCACGAAGTTTCGGGATTACTAAAATTACCGCCTTTTTTTCAATAGATTTTTCTGTGTTTGGATTTCTTTTTCAACCAGTCGGTTTGTTTTGGTGGCTGTGTTTAGAGGCGCCGGCCAGGGACGTCCCAGGCCTCTAACCTCGTCCCTACCGCCCCCACGGCCGCCCCCGCGCCGTCCCCGCCGCCGTCCCCCTCCCTCCGCCCCCTCCTGCTCCAGGGACTCTGCGTCCTCCTCGCGGAGGCACTGCAAGTCCTTGCCGGAGACATCCGCTGACCTTGTACTCCCGCCTTCTCGCCAGTCCTTGGGTCTCGATTCGTTTCCGCCGTTCTTCTACTCTTTGGTGGTGTTGAGTCAAACTGTCGGTCCCCTGCCGCATCGCTGTTTGTTTAGTGTGCCGCTTTCCTCCCTGTGTTTATTAATCCGGAAACTGAAAGAACGGCAGAAAGCATTCTGCTTGTCATCAACTTTACGAGCCCTATGCAAAAACTATTGTTGACTCAGAGCCTATAGCCAGACAAAGGCAGACGAGGGATTCATATTTAACTATCTTTGAGTAGTCTTCTCTTACCTTGGGACCTTCGACATACCCCCAAACACAGTGAGATGCCATTTTAATCAATTTATTTTTGCTCAACGATAGGAAGAATTTTATTTTTTTAAACCGTTGAAAGATTTTAGTAATGTGTGTATTTGAGCTGTCATTTGAGCCAAGAGTCCTTTATTTTGTATGGCAGCAGCTCATGTACTTGTTTATTGTGATACCAAAACTCGGAATAAATTTATTTTTGGCATAAAACGGCTTGAGTAATTTTTTAAGTAACCCATCCTTACCCACCAAAAACGCGTCACTCATGTCATAAAAATAATCGCTAACAAAACATTGCAATGTGCTCACAACCGAGACCTCCGTTAGATAATGCAGCACTGTAAAATCTTAAAATTAAGTTTAAAAAAATCACCTTGTACTCTAACACAACCTACGACTCTCCATGCTTTGGTAACAATACTAACCACTAACTTCTCGTTGACTTCAATGAGCGCCCTTTTGACGGAGACCTTTGACAACGGATGGAACAAGCGATTTCGGCCGAGATGCGACTCGGGCGCCGAGAAAATGGCTTTGTGTTGAAACCTTGTGAAAAGGTAACGAGAGTATTCCTGCGAGCGGCGCGCACCGTCCAGCGCCAGGGACTCAAAGCAGGCCTGTCATCATGTCCGGCCGGACTCCCGGTCCACACCGCTGGAAAAAATAACCCGACATTTTGGTAATGATTTACCTTTGTTCCGGGCCAAGCAGTTGAAACGCTCTGTTTTGCGATTCCAGGTCAGCGAGGAAGACGAGATCGCCAAGATCAAGCGGCAGAACAAGAGCGGCGCCTCTTCCAGTGACGTGGCCGCGGCCGTGCCCGAGGCCCGCGAGCCCGCCGCGCCGGTCAGGCCCGCCCCGGACCGCGTCGCCTCGCTCAAGAAGGCCGAGGAGGAGCGGCGCCGCGGCAGCAGCCACGAGGTGAGTTCGTGTCGCGGTAGCCGCGCGCGTAAGCGCGCCACTTTTTCAGCCTGACGGTCCGGGTTCGATTCCCGGCCGGTGGTCGCCACTTTTTTTCTTCCCGTCGGCGCAACGCGGCCAAGCGACGACGGCGCGACGATTGGTGTTGAGTAGGGAGGCGTTCGCCGAGGCGTTAGAGAACGCCGCGCCGCGCCGACATCCGGACCGCTCTTTCCGGGTCATTCGGCCTGTGTGCCTGGCAAAGCCCGAAGCCGCCCGAAGCCCGAACCGCGGCGGGGAAGTACCCGAACGCGGCGCCGCGGCGGGTCGGTCGTTCGGCCTTTACTGCGTCCCCGTCACTCCGCCGCGCTCCGCCACGCTCCGCCGCGCTCCGCCACGCTCCGCCACGCTCCGCCACGCTCCACCACGCTCCGCCGCGCTCCGCCACGCTCCGCCGCGCTCCGCCACGCTCCGCCACGCTCCGCCGCGCACCGCCGCGCTCCGCCACGCTCCGCCACGCTCCGCCGCGCTCCGCCACGCTCCGCCGCGCTCCGCCACGCTCCGCCGCGCTCCGCCACGCTCCGCCACGCTCCGCCGCGCTCCGCCACGCTCCGCCACGCTCCGCCACGCTCCGCCGCGACCCAAGTGGCGCCTTCTCCTCCATCCCCGCGGGGCTGCCGACGCCGAGGCCGCGCCGCCAGCCCGCCGGCAGACTGATGCCGCGGGTCGCTCTGCCTCTCTCACACCCACACGCGGCGCCCCGTGAGTGCGGGAGAGACAGAGCGACGAAAACGACTCTCGGAATCAGTCTGCAGCCAGCGCGGCAGTCAAATTACGCGGGCATCAAGCGTTATTGCTTTGTGTTGGCAGGGCTCCAGCGACAACGACTCCGACGACGGCTCCAGCGTGTCCTCCATGCAGGTAGGCCAGGCCTCGCTGCTTGGTGGGCCAGAGGACCGGCACTGGCGGCCAAAGACGCGTTTTGAGCTCCAGAGCCATCAAAAGGACTCGAACCAAACGTGTTGGCAGGACCCCACCAATGGATTCCTCGTTCGGAGAGCCATCCATTGGCGGGGTGATACGTTCGGTTCGAATCCCATTTAGCGACTCTGGAGCTAAAAACGCGTCAAGAGTTTTGACCCACTGTGCGCTGCCGCGCTCCTTGCTTGTTCTGCCTCGCTTCTCTCTACTCTTCGCGGCCCGCTGTATCCAGCAGACTGATTGCGAGAATCGTTTTCGTCGCTCTGTCTCTCTCGCACTCATAGGGCGTCCCCTATAGGTGCGAGGGAGACAGAGCGACGAAAACGACTCTCGAAGTCAGTCTGCAGGCCGTCCTCCTTCCAGTGGACGTCGTCGTGCGCTTGCTTCCTCCAGTGGCGGATCCAGAGCCGGCCGGAGGGAGGGAAAAAGTGGCCCTTCTGGCCTACTTAAGGGGCCGGGGTGTTGCTTTTCACCTGGCCCACTGTGTGGCGGTTGGCGCGCCTGGCTTGCTTCGTGTTTCTCGCTGTACATTCGCCTGGACTACTCACCCGCTCACTCCACAGTCATGCTCGTTCATCTCACCGGCTGCGGTGTGGCCGGCGTGGCCCCGAGTGCCGCCCCCGGCCGTCCCGTCCCGTCCGCAGCGCGCGCAGCGCTCTCTGCGCGGGAGGGCGGTGTGGCGCGCAACCCGCAACGCGCGCCGGGGGGCTAACCGGCGTAAAACTTTGCTAGTTAAGGAATTCTTTTAGGGCCCGGTCGGGACATGCGGGCCTGCACAAAGGGGGTTGTTTTTACCTCGCGGCGGATCGGCTCGTAAAAAGGTGAAAACAAAAAACACCTGCCGCGCGCGGAAGGGCGCGGGAGAGGCCGCCATTGGTTGCCAGTCGTGTTCAAAGTTGAAGGTTCAAGGTAGGGGTTCCGGGTGGGTGCGTCTAAGGTCTGCCTGCGCAGGGACAGCGCAAGGGGTCGCTGAGGGCGCGGCTTGGGGGCGCGTCCCCGCCCCTCACCGTGCCGCCCCCCGCCAAGCCCCGCTCGGGGTCCACCGACTCGGCCTCCACGTCGTCCTCCGAGTCCTCCAGCCCCGCCAGCAGCACCGCACGCAACACGGGCGCGGCCTTCTCCACCGAAGAGGTGATCTGATCCGAGAGGAGCGTGGGTTCAAGTCCCAGCCCGTAAAACTTTTTTTCGCCCTTGGAATGATCTATTATTTTTGACAAAACTCGAAATTTCACTGTTGTCGAATGGCACGCACTCCGTCACTCATACTGGTTTCATTGCACTTTTGTCATCGCCCATTCCATAGTAGATTTAGTCACTACAGTGTGGTTTGCTTCCGCTTCCGTTTGAGTCGGCCCTCGCCCCGAGTGACGTGTGTGACACCCTGTACATACTGTGACAGAGGGCCCCTTTGAACGCGCGAGCTATGAATTCGTTCTCAATTGTGAAAGTAGGCTTTCTAGTGTAACGCCTCTCGTGCCCTTCGTGTTTGTGTGACTCTTGGGCTGACGGCGCAGGTGAAGCAGAAGTACTTGTCGCGGGGCTCGGCGACGCCGTCCACCCCGCCCGCCGCCGCGCCGGCCGCGTCCAGGACGCAGCAGGACACGACGCCGCCGCGCTTCCAGAGCAGGTTTCTGGGTGAGCGTCCCACCACTGCGTCCTTTGTGTGCAATCTACACCGCACAGTGGGCCAGAAGACCGGTGGAGGCGGCCAAAATCCCGGACGCGTTTTGACCTTCAGAGTCGCTAAATGGGACTCGAACTGAACGTGTGACCCCACCAACGGATTGCTCTCCGAACGTGGAATCCATTGGTGGGGTCACACGTTCGGTTCGAGTCCTGCTTCGCGACTCTGGAGCTCAAAACGCGTCTGGAGTTTAGGCCGCCTCCGCCGGTCTTCTAGCCCACTGTTGGGCTGCGTTGTTTGACGTGCGTGTGCACACAGGAGGCAACCGGCCGCAGCCCGACAAGGCCAAGGACGAGGAGGAGGACGACGACACGGAGAGCAGCTCGGAGGAGGAGACCGACTCCGACGAGGAGGAGGACAAGACCAAGAAGAAGGGTAAGTGGTTCAACGCCCTTCACGTTCCAACTTTCCCACGTGTATTTCTTTAGCGCATTATTCAACTTGGCCGCTTGGTGCAGAGGAAGTGAACCGCATGGACATCGGGCCGCTGCTGGCCAGGAGTGCCAACGCCAGGGACTCGGCCACGGCGACGCGGCGCGACAGCAGAGACGACACCGGTGAGTTGGCACCACCTCGACCACCTCCCAGCTAGCTTCTTTTTTTGCACGCCGGATCTATCATCCAAATACTCCTGTGATTTGGCATGCATTTTTGCGCTCCTTCCGCGTCTTTTTTGTAGTCATTAGACACTCTGTCGCCCCAACACGCTCTCCGCACCTTTCCAGCACACGACCCACAGCATCATATGTGTGTGTGTCTTTGCAGCCACTCCCCCCGCCTCCGCGGCTCGCAGCAACCAACAACAACAACAGAAACAAGAACAGCAGCAGCAACAACAGGCACCCTCGACGTCCTCTGACCCCCCGCCGGCCAACCCCCGCCCCTGGAGGCAGAGTAGGCCCTGGCTGGCCCGACAGCCCCCCAAGCCCCCACCCCCCGCCATCGCGCCCCTCAGCCCCGAGGAGATCCTGGACCTGCCGGAGTCCACCTCGCCGCGCGGTTCCTCCCCCACCAACCTCCTGGCTAAGGCCTTGCCCACCCTGGAGCAGACCAAGCAGTCCGTCAACAGGTTCCTGAGGCGGTCGCGCGGCGGCCCCTACTGAGCCTGCGTCCTTGTGACCTTGAGACCGGCTCCTTGTGACCTTGAGACCGGCCCCTTGTGACCTTGAGACCGGCTCCTTGTGTGACCTTGAGACCGGCTCCTTGTGACCTTGAGACCGGCTCCTTGTGTGACCTTGAGACCGGCTCCTTGTGACCTTGAGACCGGCTCCTTGTGACCTTGAGACCGGCTCCTTGTGTGACCTTGAGACCAGCTCCTTGTGACCTTGAGACCGGCTCCTTGTGTGACCTTGAGACCGGCTCCTTGTGACCTTGAGACCGCGCGTCCTTGTGACCTTGAACCGTGTCCTTGTGACACTCATCTACCTCTCGCCCCATTCGCCCTCTTCTGTGTTCGTCGTCGAGGGGCATCCACTCGGCTCTCGCAGCGTCGGACTCTATCGAGGAAGCAGCTTGCAGTCTCGCTTGGTCGCACCCTCCCCCCCCCCTCCCCTCCACCGCCTTCCCACACTCACCCCTCCTCTCGACCAGTCGATTAATTCATTTAATCATTTTCAATCCGCCGGTGAGATGGAATCCACATGGATGAGGTTGAACTCTCTTCCGGAAGTCTTTCGATGTCGTCCGTACGTGCACGGCTTACGGACACGTGTATGCATTTATTTTCCCGCCAAATTTGAAGGCACCCCCGCTTGCTGAACCGCGGTAGACGGCATTAACTAGAGCGGCATTGGCTTTCCTCCGAGCTTTCCTCGGTTCCTTCACTGAGAAACGCGACGTTTCCCGTTTTGTGCATGTCACCATGTCACTCGCGTGGCTCTCGTGGCCAGCCTTTGTAAAGAGATCGGATTTATATTGTACAAAATGGTGTCGAGCTGATAGTTTTATTTAATAATTGTGTCACTACATTGTACAAATTTGAGTTTATGAAATAAATAAAAATAAGCAGGTCCAACCTACTGCGTGGATTCCAACTCTTTTCATTTGACACGAGTACCTGACACGTTTGAATGGACTCACACAGTTCCATGGATGTGTGTGCATGATCTTCTTCGTCCTTGCTTGTCTGTCCCTCTAGAGAGCATGTTACCAGTACTGCCTTAGCGGCCACTCGGATCTGGCCCTTGCATTAAATTGCCTACCTTAAATTGTTGACGTCTCTTCAAACGTGTTTGCAGGTACTCTAGCTCAACCCCCAGAGCCCCTAACCATCAAGTCAGTACACTGCAAATTCGAAACACTAGACGTATTTAGTAACGAGATTTAAGTAAAGAGACGCACCATTTGAGTGTAACAAACTTAATCATATCAGAGAGAAAAACACTTTTTTTTAAATGCATAATGCATATTTACTCATAGTCGTGATTCTCATCTCACACTTCGACCCAACCAAACAAAATTACAAACTGACATTGTCGATTGTGGGATTTCAACCGTTTCTAAAAAGGGTAAAATATTCTTTGCAATGTTCTGACGCCGTGCGGACACTACGGACCTTGACCGTGAACTCTTTTGTAAAACACAGCCACAAAAAAATGACTGTCGACACGAACGGAACAACACTCGGTGAAACGGTTAAGCGAGTGCACGGCGACGCCCCCGCGAATGAAGACCATGTTGGCGTTGTTGGTCTCGGCAGGTACTCGGCAGTCGTCGACGGCGTCCTACCGCTCCCCGTTGTCCTCCCGGGACGACAGCGGCGGCTACCGCTCGCAGCGCGCCAGCAGGGACGAGTCCACGGACGCGCCCTCGTCGGCCGGGTCGCGGTACGGCTCGGCGGCCTCCACCACGTCCACGCCGTCGTCCTACACCTCCCGCTTCCTCAACAAGTCCAAGAGCTCCGCCAACGTGGACGAGGACGAGTCCTCGCGCGCCAAGACCGCCGCCGTGCCCGACGAGTCCACCAGGTAGGTACAACCGCCGACGGCCGCCACATTCCCGCCCCTGACCGCCACAAGTTTCGCAGGTACTTTCACACACCAAGTGAACTGTTGTCCGGGATGTTGATGTCGTTCTCCTCGTCGGCGTGCCCCAGGTACCCCAGCGGCCGCTCACGCTACGCGGCCCTCAAGGAGCGGCGCTCCCGCCTCGCGCGCTCCCGCAGCTCGCACAACATGGGCGGCGCGGACGACATGGACGACGCCGAGGACCTGTCCGCCACGACCAGCCCGTCGGCCTACTTGGCGTCGCGCGGCTACGGCTCCAGCCAGTCCGGCTCGGAGCTGGCCCGCTCCCGCTCCACGCACGCGCTCAAGTCGCGGGACAACTCGCCCGAGCGCGGCGGCGAGCGCGACGGCACGGCGCTCAGCTCGTGGGCCAGGTAGGGACTCACGCCCGGCAACGGCCGGACCCCCATTGACGAGCCCCTTCATTGCCGAGACCGTTTCCCCCAGTTTTTCTCTCATGACTAGTCACAATAACGAATCGATTCATTCATCCGTTTTGCCGCCCGCATGCCGTCTGTCCGCATGGCCGCTTGTCTGTCCGTCTGTCTGCCTGTCTGACCGTCTGTCCGTCTCATCGCCCTGTGCTAGGACTAGAGCCCGCTCCGTCCACGCCCTGAAGAGTAGGGAGGCCTCCCCCGAGCGCGACACTGCCGACAGGGCCGACCGGGCCGAACGGGACGCCCTGTCCCAGGCTAACATCAGCGCCTACAGGTGGGCAAGTTGGCAAGCCGAGAGGCTCGCAGAATCCAATGAAAGAGTCTGTCCTTAAAGGACATCGGCTGAGGGAACCCCCAGACCCTTCTAGTGTCCTGCACGAACAATAATATTTGCACTCAGCCCTTTTGATCATTTCATCTTCATCTAATTCATTCTCGACCGCCTCTCACTCTCTCTCTCTCTTCCTCTGTCTACTTCTGCTTCTTCCCCAGGTCCAGAGCACGCCAGGCGGCGCTCAAGTCCAGAGAGACTTCCCCCGAACGGGGCGCTGAGAAAGACGCCAATAGTCCAGCGCTCAGTTCGTGGGCGAGGTACGTAGAGCGTAGCGCGTAGAGCGGGCCAGCAGCCCCGGAGCGCGAAGCGTGAACCGGCCGCACGTTGGGCCCGAGGACCGGCAGAGGCGGCCAAAACTCTAGACGCGTTTTGAGCTCCAGAGTCATCAAACAGGACTCGAACCGAACGTGTGACCCCACCAATGGATTCCTCGTTCAGAGAGCTATCCATTGGTGGGGTCACACGCTCGGTTCGAGTCCCATTTAGCGACTCTGGAGCTCAAAACGCGTCTAGAGTTTTGGCCGCCTCCACCGGTCTTCTGGACCGACCACTGTGCGGCGATCTCGCGGTGGGTTGAGGTTCAAAACACTAGCAAAGACACGGAATAGCAGTTCAGACTATCGGGGCGGCCACCGGGTTTCCAAACTCTGTCTCGTTTTCCTTGTCCGTCTCTTGCAGCCTGCCATACAATAACACGGAAACGCTATTCTAACCGTCATCTTCACAGCACGTTCCATTAACAAACACACCGCCATGACATGCCCGCCACGCCACTCTTTTCGCGCCACAGCGCGATCGACGGACGGCGAAGAAGAAAACCGATGGAATCAAGTAGGCCATTTTGTTATCCGCTTTGAATCGAGTACACTTAAACTATCCTTATCGATAAACGAACCATCGTGTGGAAAAAAACTAAAAAAGAAAAATGATTTTTAATTAATTAGTAGCCAAGGCCTTGCCTTTTCCTTCGGTTCTTCCCGGCCTAAGTGATCACCCTGCCTCGCCCCCAGGTACCTCAAGAACAAGTACGGCCCCCGCAAGGAGGGCAAGGACGGGGCGGCGTCATCGGCGTCCTCGGCGGCGGGCAGCGCGGCGTCCTCGGCGGCGTCGCGGCGCCTGTCCCTCGGCCTGCCCCTCAGCAGGCACAACTCGGCCTCCATCGACTCTTCTGACGACGACCAAAAAAACCCGGTCGGCTCCCCCACCTCCCCTACAGCAGCTACGGCGGCAGCAGCAGCCGGTGAGAGACGAGATCCTAGACACGGTCCTAGACACGGTCCTAGACACGCGTTGTAAAGAGGCCGTTTAACGCCCTGCTCTTTCCGGCCAGGTTTCGCAGCGGGCGCTACCTCCCCTAGGAGTCAGTACCTGCAGAAGCGACGACAGCTGTTTCAAATCGGGAGTCGGGGGAGCGAGCCCGGAGCCTTCACCTGGCCGCGCGGCATAGCCGTCGGCCCGGACAACACCTTCGTCATCGCGGACTCGTCCAACCACCGCGTTCAAGTGAGTGCACTCTCAATTATGCAGCTAAGTATGGACCAATTTGTGGTAGTGTATGTTATTCACAAATTCGTTGGGCACAATTTTATTAACTGCAGCTTAATATGGAAACATTGTCACTATCGTAACGATTCTGTCATGGACAAACGTCCTGAAACATTTAGTGTGGACGCAGTGGACTGGAAGGGAAGGCCTCGTAGCCGATAGGCTGCTTTCAAGACCTTTTATTTTCCTTATCAACAACATAATTTAATATTAAAAAAAAAACAGAACGAAACGGTACGATTTGCTTTCCAGGTCTTCGATTCCAACGGCATCTTCGTCAAGGAGTTTGGTAGCTACGGCAACGGAGAGGGCGAGTTTGACTGCCTCGCCGGTGTCGCAGTGAACCGCATTGGTCAGTTCATCATAGCTGACCGCTACAACCACCGCATCCAGGCGAGTGTTGCACCCCGCCCCAGCCCCCCTTCATTTTCACGTTTTGAAACGTAGTTTTTTTGTTTTTAGAAAGTTTAGGATTAATATTCTATTCAGCCACCGATAGATTAGGTGCCGGATCCTTTATCATCCAATCTTGTTGATTTCATCGTGCAGCAAGCACAAACACACATTAAAACTGAAAGTAAAATAATTTACTCATTCAAGAGCTTTTACGAAATAACTGTTTTGAAGTGCTGCTTGCTTCTGACTGATGCAAGTACTATTGCACTCCATCGTACTAAAATACACTTCATTTGAAAAGGGTTTTATTTACTCAACCGACTGAGGTAAAATCTTTCCTTTTTTTAAATTTACCTCTTATTCACCCCCAACTCCAATTAACCGCTCCGCTACAAAGCTTCACTAAACCTCACGTAGTGGTCAGCAAAAGCAGATATGAGTGTGGTTTTCGCAGTGTACTGCTAACCACCCCTCGCCTCAACGTTCAACCCCCACACATGAAAACAAAAAGGATTCCCCGATGCCTACTCCGAACGTAACCATCTACTGCAGACATAATCACTTGGGTTTTAAAATGAATACATTGTGCCGTGTTTCCACCCCGATGCTTTTGTACAAACGCGCGCCACTTCCTCGGTGGCGACATCCTGTGGTTCCGGCGCTCCAGGGCGACGGCCTGCTTGTCGTGCGACACGTGCGGCGACACGTGCAGCGCCTCGTGTAACGCTGTGGGACCCGCGCGGCCGGACGCTTGCGCTGATTGCAGGTGATGGACCCGTCCGGCCGCTTCTTGCGAGCGTTCGGATCTCAGGGGACCGCGGACGGCCGCTTCAACTACCCGTGGGGCATCACCACCGACGCCCTGGGCTTCATCTACGTCTGCGACAAGGAGAACCACCGCGTGCAGGTGCAAAACGCGCAAACGCAACGCGGTCCAATTTTTACAATCAGTTTTTCCGACCTTTTTTTGTTGTTTTTGTTTTTCTAACGGATCTTGCGTGCAGGTGTTCCAGTCGGACGGCACGTTCGTGGGCAAGTTCGGGTCGTCCGGCCGGGGCCCCGGCCAGCTGGAGCACCCCCACTACATCGCCGTGTCGTCCACCAACCGGGTCATCGTGTCCGACTCGAACAACCACCGCATCCAGATCTTCGACGTCAACGGCCGCGTGATTACGTCATTCGGCTCGGAAGGATCTGAGGAGGGCCAGTTCAAGTTCCCCCGGTGAGTGGGCGGCCTGAGAGCGCACAGTGGCCCCAGACGACTGGCGGCGGCTAAAATTCCAGACGCGTTTCGAGCTCCAGAGTCGCTAAACAAGGACTCGAACCGAACGCGTGACCCCATCAATGGACTTCTCGTTCGGAGAGCAATCCATTGGTGGGGTCACACGATCGGTTCGAGTCCTGTTTAGCGACTCTGGAGCTCGAAACGCGTCTGGAATTTTGGCCGCGCCTCCGCCGGTCTTCTGCCGCACTGCAGAACGGATCCAAAAGGATACAATTGCCCCCCACCCCTGGATAGCCGCCTCAAAGGCAGGCGAAAAGCGACACTTGGAAGTAGACGAAAAGTGCTACTTTGCCCCCCGGGGGCGGTTCTGGATCCGCCACTGGAGCGGCCCGCCGCCATGCTGCGCCCGCGCCTGGAGCGCCCGCGGATCGGCGGGTAGGCAGCCCGCTGTGCACGCAAGACCGGCGGCACGGCCCGCCTGCCAGGCTGCTGTCTGACTGTCTGTCTGTCTGTCTGTCTGTCTGTCTGTCTGTCTGTCTGTCTGTCTGTCTGTCTGTCTGTCTGTCCGTCTGTTTGTCTGTTTGTCTGTCTGTCTGTCTGTCTGTCTGTCTGTCTGTCTGTCTGTCTGTCTGTCTGTCTGTCCGTCTGTCTGTCTGTCTGTCTGTCTGTCTGTCTGTCCGTCTGTCTGTCTGTCTGTCTGTCTGTCTGTCTGTCTGACTGTCTATCTCTCTGTCCCGCAGGGGCGTGGCCGTCGACGACCAGGGCTACATCTTCGTCGGGGACTCTGGCAACAACCGCATCCAGATCTTCCACCCGGACGGCGCGTTCCTGCGCGCCTTCGGCTGCTGGGGCGCCGGCCCGGCCGAGTTCAAGGGCCTGGAGGGCGTGGCCGTGCTCAGCGACGGCAAGATCCTCGTCTGCGACCGCGAGAACCACCGCGTGCAGGTCTTCTAGGCCTGCTTCTAGTCATCGCGCAGCGGCATCGTCCAAGCATCACAACCACCGAAGGCGGAGGGGTCGGACAGCCGAGAAAAGAAACAGAAAGTCGAGGATTCGAACCCGGGACAGAAGCGTAGATGCAAATCACGAGAAGTTTACTGGCCAGCTAAGACCTGAGTCTTAGCAGGTTACGTGAAATCGATTTGGACGGGGCAGTGCTGTTTGAGATTTGAGAGAATCTTGCGTTTTTGATTGCGTAGTTTGGGGGAATACTTTGTATTTTGTTCAACCTGCGAAAATTAAAGTTTGATGTTTGTCTTTTGTACTACAGCAAAATGCATTAGGTTCCAGACAAAAAACCGTCATTGCGCTCCCTGGCTTGTCCATCGACACAGTCGTTGCCGTGCTCATATTGGCACGAGCCACAAAGCTGGAGCCGAACTCCTGCACAGCAGTTACTTGTTTTGGGATTTATGAATGTGTATTGCTTTGTGTGTCAGTAATTCAATAAACCTTATGTGGAGACGAACTGTCCTGTACATCCTTTGCTCTGACGATCCCTACTCGACATTCCTCCTCGCTCGGTCAGAGCTGAGAGCGGCTGGAGCACACAGTGAAGACGCGTTTTTAGCTACAGAGTCGCTGAACAGGACTCAAACCGGGCGCGGGACCCCCAACAATAAATTCCTCATTCGGAGGGCAATCCATTAGTGGGGGTCACACGCTCTGTTTGAGTCCTGCTTTGCGACTGTGGAGCTCAAAGCGAGTTTCGACCGCCTCACAGTTTCGACCGCCTCACAGTGGGCCAGTCTTGTGGTCCGCTCGCGACGCCAGCTTAGGCAACCCATCCTACACCCCGGCCGGTTGGGTTGCATCGCTGCTGCAGCATCCATTACCATTAAGGGCTCCCTGCCGCGCACGGTCTGGCGCTGGCCGGCTGCATTGATCCTTCGACTCTACACAGCGGACCAAGCACTCTGTCAAGATGAGCAGTCTGCACTGGCTGAAATAGCATTTCACTGTAATGTTGTGCCCTTCAACCTCTTCGGCGGTTTTGAACGTTTTCGTATTTGAATTTCCCGCTCATGCGTTCTGCCAATAGTCGTCTTCCCGCGTGATACTGTCTGCGACCTTTTCCGCTTCAGTCGTCAGTCTCTACTGAAAGATATCACATTGAGGAGTCTGTGTTGGAATGAAAATATTTTTTTAGAATGCCGGGAAATGACATTTAGGCAATAATGACCGTCGAAATGACTACCGCAGTACTTGTAGAGTGCGAGCTTGACCATGGTGGTGGCGCCCCACTTCCCCCCTCGTCACCGCCTCCCCCTCCCCCTCCCCTTCTCCCCGCCCTCCTCCTCTACCAGTTGCAGTACCTGCCAGTAGTGACTGAACTTCCGTTGTAGAACTCGTAAACCAGTAAACGTCCGAATTCTGGTTGTCAAACTTAATGTTTATGCGGTGCCGCCTGCGTTTGGAAACAAATACGTTGAACTCGCCCAGTTAATACTTTTGTAAATATTGTTGTGTACAAAGTTGGTGCCTCAAAATGAACAAGAAGTGCGCTCGGTGTGAAAAAACGGTGTACCCGATAGAAGAACTCAAGTGTTTGGATAAGGTAATATTTGAGAGTACATTTTTCACAACGTTTTAATTTGCGGCGGTGAAGTGTGAAACGAGACGAGTGTGATTCCTCGTCCGGCTTCTAGGTTAGACCTCCGTTTATGTGGTGTTACCGGTCCAGGTGTCCTGCCATTTAATTTGCTGCCAGGTACACTGGTGCACGCCCCGCTCAATAATTTGCAACACCTTGAGCGAACCGGCTGCGAAAAAATATTATCGCGCACTCAGTTGTGGTCCTTTTTTGTAATCGCGGTGTTCGCTTCTTGTAGTTAACTCATGTCTGCTTCGATCTATCACTTCGACACCTGTTTGTTTACCAAATTATTCATTCAGTAATTCTAACCTCAAAATGATGCTGCCCTTTTGTCTGGACTGTCGAGTTTAAAAGTTGTTGTTATTTTGTGGATCTGGCTGTGTATTCTTCGGTCTAATTTATGTATCATTTTTTTATTTTCATGTTCCAGGCCATTGTTAGTTGTCAAGTGTCTCACTCATATCTGAAAATTGTTGTGTAATAACTTATCTAAGTGTCATGAAATGTTTTTATGCGCAACTCAATTCAAAAGTAAAGCAACATTTTTTTGGCTGTGCGTTGATGTGTAACATAAATAAGTTACCCTTTGGCATTCGTTCCTAGACTATTTTAAGAGTTAGGTATGGCCTGTTTATATCCTATCCGATGAAAGGTAACCTGAATGTGACAGTTGTGGACTGACGATACTTCAAAACAAAAGTTGATTTTCATCTGGGACATTATCCTCATTTTTATCGGCTGTCCAAGCATAATTCTTTACAAGCGCAATACTTTGAGTCTAAGTTTCTGAATGACGTAATCTTTGTCTGCAACGTCCAATCCAGCTGTGTGCCGCTTGAAGCTACAACTTGTCACTGCAGCTGCCTCTCGGAAAGGGAGGGTGCCTCTCCTCTGCCTCTCTGTCTGTCCTGCGTCCTGGCGGCAGTCTTTATCCTTATCTAGACGCGAGAGAGTTTAGGATGGCGAGTGGTGATCTCGGCGCAGCCTCTGGCCTCTGGCTGCCTCTGGCGCCCGCCTGTTGCCGTGCGCCTCGCCGCCACTCGCCGCCTCGTTCCGAGGGATTCTTTGGTCGCTCTGTCTCTGTCTCACTCATGGGGCGTCCCGTAGGGTGTGAGAGAGACGGAGCGACGGTGCCGCGGTGCCGCGCCGGGGAATGACATATCAGGCGGTCGCTTTGTTCGCCTAGCCGCCAAGCCGCCTTGCAGCTGATAACTAGTTTATCACAATCACATCTGGTTAAGGCGAGAGCGGCTTGGCGTGGCGTGGCGTGGCGTGTCGTGGTGGCGCCGCGCGGCAGTGGCAGCAGGTACCCCAGTGTACCCCCCGCGGCCCGCGGTTCCCCGTGACTTATCTCGGCCCCGCTGCTGCAGCACAGCGGTCCCCGCGGTCCCGCGCCGCCGTGTTTCGCCGTCGCCCTGTCTCTGTCGCACCGCGACGCGACGCCCGACGGTGCGACGGAGACAGGGCGACGACGCCAGCGTGGCTTCGTCGGCAGTACCTGCGATTTGCATGCTGCCCGATTCCGAGAGTCGGTTTCGACGCGCTGGCTCTCTCGCACCTACTCGGTATACGTTCCACGCCGGTGTTCCACGAGTGTGTGAGAGAGAGAGACGGCGACGAAACGACTCTCGGAATGAGTCTGGCTGTCGCCCGGGGACTGGGAAACGCACCGGGCGGCGCTGCTGCTTGCAATGGGATGCCACTCCGATGCCGCTGCACACTGATTCCGAGTGGGCGGTCTCTCTCGCACTGTTGGGACGTCCCGTTCCGGTGCGAGAAGGATAGACCGACGGAATCAGTACACTGGCGGCCGGCCGGGGCCGCGCGGTGTTGGGCTAGGCCCTGGTTGGGCGGGCCCGCTGCATCGGTGGACTCGAAACATGATCTGAAAACGTGACAGTGAGGGTTCGATTTGGTGTAAGAAATTGTTTTGGCGGGTCGCTTGCTTTGTGGGTGGCCGCAGGCCGCGGTGCTGCGGTGTCCGCGTGCCTGGCCGTCGCTGGGTGCCGTCGGGAGGTGGACAGGACGGGCTACGACGGGCTGGTGTCACGCTAGCGGGGCGGGGGGCGACCGAGCCTCGGCGGGACGGTGGGGCCTCGGGCCTCGTGTCGGCGACCCTGCTACTTCCGCGGGTCCGCCCCGCCCCGCCAATCCGACGGCATCTCGCGGCGTCATCGTCATCCTGGAGGCGCTCCGGGCCGCGGCGTCCTTGCCGGCGGGCCGCCCCGCCGCCCCCAAGGTGGCCGTCACCGCGCACCGCGCGGCACGCACGCCGCCGGGACTCTGGGCTAATCTTATCTCGGAGCGCCGCACAGTGGGCCAGAAGACCGGCGGAGGCGGCCAAAATTCTAGACGCTCCAAGTGGGACTCGAACCGCATGCATGACCCCACCAATGGATTCCTCGTTCGCAGAGCAATCCATTGGTGGGGTCACACGCTCGATTCGAGTCCCATTCAGCGACTCTGGATCTCAAAACGCGTCTAGAGTTTCGGCCGCCCGCCGGTCTTCTGGCCCACTGTGCGCCTCATCGCGAGCCTCGTCGTGTGCGTGGCGCTTGGCAGTGTACTAACGGCGTAGTGGCGGCATTGTGCACTAATTCCAGATCTTTTGCCCCTTTCCAGATATGGCACAAGACGTGCTTCAAGTGCAAGGAGTGCGGCATGGCGCTCAACATGCGCAACTACAAGGGCTTCAACAAGGACCCCTACTGCGAGGCGTAAGTAGTCGCGCCGCTTATTGGGCGTAATTGTCCAAGCCTCCCACCTCCGCGGCACTGCAGCCACTCCAGCCGCCGCGGCCGGCCGGCCGTGCCACTGGAGAACCGCGCTGGAGCCGCGCTGGAGCCGCGGTACTTTACGGGCCGGCGCGGCACGGCGCGGCACGGCACGGCACGGCACGGCGCGGCGGTCGCGGACTCGCGGACTGGAATGGCCGTTACGCCCAGCGCGTTCGGCCTTCAGGGCCCCGGCCCGGCCCGCCACAGTCCTAGGTGCAGCAGTGTGTCATGTCCTGTCGGCTCGGCGCCTTTTTTTCTAGGAGTGGAAAGCAAAGCCCGACCTTTAGCTGCAGTGTCGCTGCGCTGCGCCACGCGGGGCGCGGGGCGGGCGGTACAGTCTGCACAGAGATGTTTCGGCGCGCCGCGGGAAATCGACTGACATTTGAATGGGCGTGAAACATAGAACAGGCGCGCTGCGCGCAGTGTGGGACTTTTTCGGCGCCAATGTTGGCCCGGTTCTTCCGGCCGGGAGGAGGAGAGAAAGTGCAGCAGCGGCTTTTTCTGAAATTTTGCCGCTCGCTTCGCGGGCCGTGCGTCCGTGTGGGATGCGTTCTCAAGCCGCGGCTTCCGGCGCTGCACAGTGGCCCAGAAGACGGACGAAATTCTAGACGCGTTTTGAGCTCCAGAGTCGCTCAACAGGACTCGAACCGAACGTGTGACCCCACCTATGGATTCCTCGTTCGGAGAGCAGTCCATTGGTGGGGTCACACGCTCGGTTCGAGTCCTGTTTAGCTACTCTGGAGCTCAAAACGCGTCAAGAGGTTTGGCCACCGCCCGCTGTGCGCTGTCTCGCCGTGCCTGGCCGGGGCCCTTCGCCCAGCGCCGCGCTAGTTTCCCTTATTTAGGCGGTTTGCTCTATCTTATCTGCATTTGGCTCGCGGCCCGATAGCGCCACCCTGCAGGGCATGCCCTGGCGCCCTCGCGCTGCACATGCAGGCCGGCAGGACCGCGTCCTCCACGCCCTCGTCCACGCCCGCAGGCTCATCCCGGAGGAGCGTTTCGTCGCTCTGTCTCCGTCGCACTCACGGGGCGTCGCGTTGGGGAGCGAGAGAGAGGGAAGACATCGGCCGGACCTTCTTCCGCGCACTTCCGCCGCTCTGTGCGTGCGCCGCGGCGTGGCGTGCCCATATGTGGCGTTGCCTGGCGTTGCCTGGCGGCGTTATGGAGCGCCACTGCTGTCGTCGCTCCGTCCCCCTCGCACTCACGGGGCGCCCCCTTGAAGGCCGTAGGTGCGAGAGAGACCGAACGGCGAGAGCGGAATTCGCGCGGCGCCACCGTGACGCGCGTGCGCGCCGATCTAGCCGATCACGCCCGGCGCCGCGCTTTCTTCGATGAAGCGTGTGCGCGGCCGCGGCGCCGAGCGTGGCATGAGCGTGGCATGAGCGCGGCATGAGCGTGGCATGAGCGTGGCATGAGCGTGGCATGAGCGTGGCATGAGCGTGGCATGAGCGCGGCATGAGCGTGGCACGAGCGCGGCATGAGCGTGGCATGAGCGTGGCATGAGCGCGGCATGAGCGTGGCACGAGCGTGGCGCGCCACCTGCGGCACGGCGGCGTGGACGCCCCGACCCTCATCGCCGTGCCGGCGAACGACCTGAGGTCGCCGTCGTCGCGGCCGGCCGTCGCTGGCGGCCGTGCCGTCGCAGTGAGTCGCGGCGAGTCACTGCTCCCGGCCTTGACCTCGTATTTGTCGGCTGACCTCTGGGCGTGCCTGCCGGTGCTTGCGCGGCCGGCCTGGCCACCGCCTGGCCACCACCGCGTGTCCTCTGCCACGGCGCACCTGGCCGGACGGACGGGCCGCCGTCGTGGACGGCGGACATGGCGGCGGACATGGCGGCGGATGGCCCCGGTGACGGCGACGCGGCCCGGAAACGCGCCGACGCGGCCAAAGGGCGAGCAAGGGCGTCGCTTCCGCCTTTCCGGCGTATTTCGATACGATTCGCGGATTCGGATTCGGATTGGCGTTCGCGGGGTCACGATGAGGCGGTCGGTGCGGGCGGCATGACGGGGCGGGCGCGGGCCAGGGCCCAGGCGGGCCTTCCGCGGAGCGCTGCTACCCGGATGTGATGGAGCCGTGACTTGGCGTGTGTGGCCCCACAGTGTGGCCCCACAGTGTGGGCCCACAGTGCGTGGGCGGTTTCGGTTTTGGTGTGGGAATGCGAATGGAATCCACGCCGCCGTCCATTCCGTGCGGCGCCGCGCTGCGCTGCGCCCTGCACGCGTCCATGCCGTCTATTTCGAGGCTCCCTGCTGTCCAATGGGATTGGCCTGCTGGTGCACGCGGCGGCACGCGGCGCACGCGGTTCCCGTGGGGCTTCCCTGCCCCCCCCCCCTCCCCCCCTTCCCAGCCGCGAGGTGGAGCGCTCTATTTGGTTCGAATCGCCGCTCGAAGGTAAACAGTCCCGGCGGCACCAGGGGAGCTCAGAGCTCAGGCCGCGAGGGGCGTGGTGGTGGAGCTGGCGCTACGCGCCGCGTGCACCACAATGGTGCACTCCGCCGCCGTGCCCCGGCGTCGCGGCCGATCGCGGCGCCCCCCGGTGCCGATCACCATTTTTCCGCTATCGGGTCGGGGAGGGGAGCGGAGGGGCACTTTTCGGTCCAAGGAGCATGTTGAGCAACGGTGGTGGCTGCTGCGGCTGCTGCCGCCTGCCGCAGGTGTCGCCCCAAGCCGCGCCGCTGCGACTGCCGCGACGACGCCGAGCCGGCCCGGCCGCCGCGCCGCCATGCCGGCTGACTGGCTCGCCGGCGCGAGGCTGGCGCGATGAGTAACGGGTTGGTCGGTCCTAGGCCCTGGCGGCACGGCGGCCCAGCGCCGCACCGCTTGCTCTACATTCCTGGACCAGGCGGCGGGGCTTGGCGGGGCTTGGCGGGGCTTGGCGGGGCTTGGCGGGGCTTGGCGGGGCTTGGCGGGGCTTGGCGGGGCTTGGCGGGGCTTGGCGGGGCTTGGCGGGGCTTGGCGGGGCTTGGCGGGGCTTGGTGGGGCCCACTGGTGGGGCCGATGCACGACGAGGCGGACGGACGCACGGACCGCGCTGACCTGCAAGCCCTGCAAGGTCGCGGAGCCTTGCAGTGTGCTCGCAGTCCTTACCGCCGCGCCACGTTGTCGCACTGGCCCCGGCTGCCTATGGCTGCCTTGCCGACGCCCGCCTATGGCTGCCCATGGCGCGGCCGTGCTGGCGGCGCGTGGCAGCAGACTGACTCCGAGAGTCGTTTTCGTGGTTCCGTCTCTCTCGCACCCACACGGGACGCCCCCTGAGAGCGAGAGAGACAGAGCGACGGAATGAGTCTACAGCCGAGTGCATGCATGAGCCGTACGCCAGCAGGGCAAGGCCGGGCGAGGCTCGTTGAAAGTGAAACGCCTTCTGGACTTCCCCCACGCCACTTCCTCATGTGCTGCGTGACTCATGGGGGTCGACGCTGGTCGACGCGGTGACGACGCCGTGACGACGATGTGACGATGCATGGGGTGACGGCGCCGTGACGGACGATGTGACGGTGCATGGGTCGACGACGCCGTGACGGACGATGTGACGGTGCATGGGTTGACGACGCCGTGACGGACGATGTGACGATGCATGGGGTGACGGCGCCGTGACGGACGATGTGACGGTGCATGGGTTGACGACGCCGTGACGACGATGTGACGATGCATGGGGTGACGGCGCCGTGACGGACGATGTGACGGTGCATGGGTCGACGACGCCGTGACGGACGATGTGACGGTGCATGGGTTGACGACGCCGTGACGGACGATGTGACGATGCATGGGTCGACGACGCCGTGACGACGCCGTGACGAGTCCGCAACGCTAGCCCCACAGGTGCAGTCGTGAGGGGGCACACAGAGTACGCCACTCGGCGTGGACGTCTCGCGAGCCCCACACTGCCTTATTAGGCGAATGGGGCTGCCTGTCCCCCGCGGGCCCCTGCGGGGGTGGGGGACCCTGCTGGGGTACCCTGGGGGTGGGGCACGCCGTGGCACGTCACGTGGCTGGCGGCGGGAGTGCAGGCTGGAAAGGCTGGACGCTGGACAGGAACCTCAAATCGCGCTGCGCCGCGCCCAGCGGAGACGGCCGTCGCCGCGGCCGAGCCTCTCGTGGGAGGTGGGGCCGGTGGGGCCCAGTGGGGCCGCGGCCAAGGCGTGCCCGGCTCGTGGGGCCGTATGGAGCCCGGCCACCAGCCCCGCCAGTCGCTGGACCCGCGCTGGTGACGTCATAGGCGCTGCACAGCGCCGCACAGCGCCGCACAGCGCCGCACACTGGGAGCCTGGAACTGGAAGCTGGAAGGCCTGGAGGCGGATGAGTGCAGTGGATTTGCCAGAAGACCGGAGGAGGTGGTCAAAATCCCGGACGCCTTATGAGCTCCAGAGTCTCTGAATGGAACGTGCGACCCCACCAATGGATTGCTTTCCGAACGACGAATCCATTGGTGGGGTCACACGTTCGGTTCGAGCCCCATTTAGCGACTCTGGAGCTCGAAACGCGTCCGGGATTGTGACGCATCCACCGCTCTTTTGGCCGACCCTCTGTGCGGCGCTGGAAAATGATGACGGTGCAGCCACTGCACAGTGCAGTGGCGATATTAGCCCGGGCCTGGAATCGGCAGCATGCCCTGCCATGCCCTGCCATGCCCTGCCATGCCCTGCCATGCCCTGCCCTGCCCTGCCCTGCCCAGAGACTGCGGGACTGCATCACGGCCCGTGCTTTCCGTTCCGTTTGGCCAGAGCCTACTCGTATTGTATGCTAATGCACTCGGCCCGGCCGTAGAGTCCAGCCCGCAGCCCCGCAGCCCGCCCTGGTTACGCCCCTAATGTACCTCGTTTTTGCCGGGCGGGTCGGGGCGTCGGGCCCGGCTGGTAGCGAGGGCCTTGCCCGCTGGAGAGAGAGAGGGAGACTAGACAGCAACGCAACACGCTTGCCGGCCGCTTGGCCTGCACAGCCTGCACAGCCTGCACCGGCTGGGCGGCTAAAATTAGCGCTAGGCTGTGTGCATCCACGTGCTGGCCTGTTTGGACTGGAGCGCTATGTGAGCGCGATGATGAAGTGGGTTGCGTTTAGGGGTTGGTTTAGGATACGTAAACAAGCTTGCTTGTATAGTATGGGACATCCTTCTTCCCTTGTGTGGATCAATTTAAATTATGTGCTGTCTATAATTTTCTTTCCGTTTTGCTTGCAGTCATATTCCCAAGGCGAAGGCAACCACAATGGCTGATACACCAGAGTTGAAACGCATCCAAGAAAATACTAAACTGCAATCCAATGTAAGTTGTTGTTGTGTTTACTTAAGTTATTTTTTAATCATATAAGTTGTTAGTTAGATTTGTTTTTTTTTCCCCTTCTAGGTGAAGTATCATGCTGAGTTTGAAAAAGCAAAAGGCAAGTTCACACAGGTTGCAGATGACCCAGAAACACTGAGGATCAAGCAGAATTCAAAGATCATAAGGTACCATTTTTGTTTTTGTTTTTTGTTTTAAGAAAATTGTTTTCTCTTATAGTTTGATCCATTAAAATATTCTTATCTTGAGGATACCTGTAATTTTAACATTTAAACTTTTCTAGCAATGTTGCATACCATGGAGACTTGGAGAAAAAGGCAGTAATGGAGCAAAAGAGGGTCTTAACAGGGGAAAATGGAGACACGCCAATCGGTGAGAGCATAAAATTTTTCTGTTTCTATTTCTGAACCACTTAGACTCGTTTTTTAAGAGTGATACACATGTGAAGTCTTATCTATGTGTTCTTTCAAAACTTGTTGCAATGTATTTCATAAGTGTTGTCTCTTTTTGGCCAACTAGTGGATGGAAGGCTGGAGCCAAGTTTATGTGTCGGTGGTTAGGTGGGTGGGTGTGTGTACTTGATTTCACATGCTTTGTGTTCAGTGTTATTTTTGCAGCATAACAGCTCACAGCATTTTTAGATATGTGGTTGGTGCATGTGTTTATGCAAGCTTTGCTTTACTTCTAAACTTAAGTATGGATGTAGAATTCTTGGCCTCCTTTTGAATTTGTGAAATCAAAATTATTCTGAGCCAATTGTGCATCCATTCACTGCAGTAAAAATGTGGTTTCATTCTTGGTTGATTTTATTTGTGCTGCAGAGAATTTTTTGCATACAGTTTATTTTATTACCTTAAAAATGAGAGTAGGAAGAAAATATTCAGCAATTTGTTCTTGTTTTCTAGTGTGTGATGTTTGCTATTTTTTATTTGCTGTCCTATGATTTTTTTTTAAAAATCAGCCTTAGTTTTTCTGTGTTTTAATGGTTGCTTCTGTGTTGTGCGCTTCATACAGATGATGCTGCAGGCTCAGTTGCTGAATATTCTAACCATGCCAATCATCGTGAAGAACCTGCTGTTTCACATCCACACTACACACAACCACCAGTTCAACAGCCTATTTACCATCCTCCCCCTCCATCACAACCCGCTCAACATGTCACACAGATGAGCAGTGGGTATGGTCATGTGCCAGCTCCTCATCAGCCTGGCAAAATAGCTGATTATGATCCATTAAGTGGTGCACCTCGCAACTCCCCTTATTCTGCCCGACAAGCTTCAACTCTCATCTATTCCTCAGGCCGTGGTGCAGGTATTAAAGTTCATGATACTTTGTTTTTCCATTTTCATGTTTTTGTGCTATTTGTGGCTTTTGCTTTGTCACTGGGTATCAACACCCCAAACTTAATAGTGTTAGATTGGTTTAAGATTGGTTTGCCTTATCAGACTTTTTTCCCATCTTTTTCAGTAACAGCCCAACCTGGTCGACGTATTGGTTCCATTGCCGATCTAGATCCAGTTAATGATTTTTATGGATCAATTGCTACTGATTATAGATCTAGCAATAACAATTCAAACCATAACAATAACCATGCAGCAGCCAGTGGTTACCCTCAGAATCGGCACCAGTCCTCTGCCCCTGTGCACCAGCAGTACCCAGTACAAGCGCCTCCACAGCAGTATCAACCTCCTCCAAGTCGCTCTGGGGTAAGTACCTCTTTTTTTGTTGTAAATGCCCTATAGTCTACACCTCTTTTGTTCAAATCTTGCATTTAAATGTTTTTTTTTAATTTTCAGAGAGTCTACCGCGCAATGTATGATTATGAAGCTCAAGATCGCGACGAAGTTTCTTTCCGTGATGGCGATATGATTGTAAATTGCACTCCGATTGATGAGGGCTGGATGACTGGTGTTGTACAACGCACGGGGCAGAGTGGCATGCTTCCTGCCAATTATGTGGAAGTGGCTCATTTGTAGAGTGGCATAAGTTCAGTATTCAAAGAGTCAAAGAGTTGCCAGTCATAACTTGTCTATCACACATACGGTGAAATGTACACCTCCACCCTCCTGGCGTCCCCCCCCCCTTCCCCCCCTCCTAAAAAAAATTCCCTTTCAGGGGTCATAATCTTTGCTCATTAGATGTACCTCAAATGAGATTACATGTTAAGGTTTCTGGTTATCATGCAGTGTTTCATTCATTAGTTTCATGTATTCTATTGACAACAGCTTTGTCATCTTCTGTGGTCGGTCATTCCCAGCCAGAAGTCCCTGTGTTCATAATCTTGATTAACCTGAATTGGGTATCCACTCAATGGTAATAATGGGTCGATCAGCATTATCAACATTGGATTTCAGGCTTTCTTTGGCAACGATTACTATGTTGCTAAATTTGTATCGACACTTATTTTCCAATCATTATTATTATTAATTGTGTTCTGTACTATCATGAATAGTTGAGTTTTTAAATTTTTTTAAAAATATTTTCATGTTACCATTGTTTACCTCATACTCTCGGTGCCTTATGCTTTTGAATTGTTTTCAATATCTATCTGTTGTTGTTTTGAACAGTTTTGGGGCAGTTTTTAAACATTTTGTTCTTTTAGTACTTTGTACCATCCTGACCTTCAATGAACCTTTTGACCATCTTTTCTAGAGAAGAGTTGTTTGAAGGATTTTTGTTTGATTTTCTTTACCAAATTTTAGTCTCGGTTCATTTTTAAATTAGAGACTTAATGTGTTTTTAGATGGTTTTATCAGGTTTTGTATATTTCACATCAGTCACTGTTATTTGATTTATTGATTTATTTCATTATACATAATTTTGTGTGAATGTGATTGTTTACTAAGAATGAATTTGAAGCTTAGAAATGAATTGACTGGTATGTGTCACGAACAGAGAAAGTGGAATATTTATTGAAAGTGTGTGGTGAAGCGCAGCCTATGCTTCACTTTATTTGACCTTGTCTACAAATTGCTGCTTGCGATTTTATCCACAAAAAAAATCTGTTCCCAGATATTTTGCTTTTTCAGTATGTCTTCTGGCAGCTGTTTCTTGTTATGAGATTTTGAGTGTGCTTGTCTTCATTGATGTAGCACAATGAAGTTGGCACCAATAGCAGTAGCATGTGTGCTTTTTTGCTTTCTCTTATTTTAACTCAGGCATCAGGTTCAGGGGACAAAAAAAAATCCATTCCTTGTCAGAATTGCAAAGCACCACATAACTTGTTTTTATCTTAATGTTGTTCACTGTTAGAGTGCTGTGAGTGCTCCATTCACCCTCGTGATTAGGATTGAGCATTGATAACACTCTCTGAGTGATGAGAGATTTATGGTTCATTGTTAGACACTGTCTGAGACTACTATAAAGTGCATGACATTTTCAGTATTAGATATTTGGGACTTGTTAAATCACAAATGAAATAGATAGCACTCAAACTCTGTACAGTTAGCATGCAAGTATTGACCTTTCAATATCTTTGTGAATTAAGACTTTGAAGGTTTTGTCTCATGTTGTCATATGTTGCAAGTTAAAGTTGTTTCAATCCAGTTATTGGACTCAATTTAAATTTCATGTTAGTCAATAGCTTTAAGGAAGAAAATAAAACAGGATCAAAGCATGATTCTCTCATTATGTTAAATAGAATTGTAGTTATGTACAGAGTACAGGGTGTTTTTGTACAGATGACTCTTGCCATTCTAAAGATCTGTTGTCTATCAAGTACAATTGATGTTGATATGTGTTAGATTGCAAGTAACTTTAACAGTGTTGATGTTTCTTGTATATGTTTTTACTGGAATGGAACAATCCTGCATATATTATTGTTATACTATAATCAGATTTTTGAAGTTTTCTGAATCACATATATTTATGAGCAGGTCCGTTAATAAGGTTGGGAGAATGCTGTTTCTCCAACCGTGTTGTAAATAATGACCGTATTGTGCTTTGTCACATGTTCTTTTAATTGTTCTCTCTAAAGTATGAGTATTCATTGATTAGCAAATTCTGGATGTTTTCCTCAATGCTCAGTTTTATCTCTTGTAAAACTAATGAAAATAAATGTTAAATTAAACAAACAATTAGTTTAATCATTGAAATTACAACAGTTATCTTTATAAATACATTAACTTTCTGTCTCTCTAGTTTTTCTTTTCTTCTTTTTAGGCTTTTTTTCTAAATGTGTATTTAATTCATCTTGTTTGTTCATTTCCTCCTCTTTAAATTTTCTTTTGTCCTTTTTCTGAATAGTTTCTGATGCTGCATCTTCATCACGATTCAAACTAATCTCAGCTATGTCTTCAGCCATTTCATGTCTCTTTTTCTTTTTACTCTTCTTGAACTTCTTGGTCTCACATACCCCATCATTGCTTTGCTCGATTCCCTCTACACCATCACATTCGTCGCATTCGGACTTTCTCTTCTTCTTTTTCTTCTTCTTTACTATAGTTTCATCACCAACACATGTTTCAGCTAATTCTTCACAAACGCTTTCAGTTTTGGATTTTTTCTTCTTTTTAGATTTGTTTTTTTCAAATGATTCACCTTCCTCTCTCAACTCTCTACCTACTGTTGTCTTGGGTTCCTTATACTGATTTTGTTGGAAGGCCTTAAGAAGAGCCTCCTCTTGTTCCCTCACTCTCTGTAGTTTACCGCTCAATGTCAGTCCGTGTCTGGCACCTCTGTAAAGAGAACCGAAAGGAATGAATGACACCTTCAGTATGGTTTAACTTGAAGTAAGTGACCAGACCAGTAACCAACTCACTTGTGAGCTGTGCGACCACCACATGCCTGGAACAGTTGCTCATCACTGAGTATTGCTGGCAACACCATTGGTAATTTATGGGAGGAAGTGTCTATTTCCATTTCTGGTGTCACACCTCCTTTAGTGAGCGTTTCCCGCTGTGATTATTGGAAGTCATGATTATTATAATGAAAAAAATTAGTGAGACCTAAAGAGAAACTCATTTAGACATAAATTTCAATACCTTTATAAAGCTACCATATTTAGCTTTATCACGGTTAATTTTAGACCTCTTGACTGCAGAAACTTGAACAGCATCTTCATCCACAATGTTCATCTTGGTGCCATCCTGGGAAGCAATGCAGAATTTTTAAGAAATAATTTTCAATTTGACAATTCAAATCTACCAGGCTCATACTCTTACCTTTGTTGTCTCGACATTTACATTGCGTGCAGCTTCGTTGAATGCATCTTCCCACCATCGATATGTAAATGTTTGAGCAGAGTCATGACCCAAGCCAAATACATTTAACTTAACTTTTGGCTTCAGGGCTGTTGTGATTCCAGTAGAATCTTTACCTAATCCTTGTCCTGTAAAAAACGAAACGAGAAACAGGTAATGACACAGGTTATGTTTACGTTGAGTCAAAGACGAAGTTCCATTAGGAGCAGGTCTCCACATTACCTTCGCTCCAGCCGTACTTCTCCAGAACGCGTTTCGCAAAATCCATTGCCACTGTGCTGTAGGGTAAGCCTTCGAACAGACACAGATACTTGTTTGTTAAAACCCGTCAAAACAACCACATGGTAAAGAGTCGGAGAGTGTGAATAACGGAGAGATGGGGAGGGGGAAAGCATCGTCTGCTATGCTACTGCAAATAGTGAGCGGTGACGTAGCAGCAGCCGGCTGTTGACGTCACGTCAAGCGTCAAATACGATACGAACCTGTTGGAGTGTTTGTCTCTAGCTGTTACTGGCCCGCTGCTAGTGAGCCGCTGAAGTCTCAACGTGGTAGTGGTCTCCTCTAGGAACGCAAACATGTTTTCTCTCAAGTCTCGGGGTGTGGTCCAGGTGACGGTAAACATGGCATCTAAGGGATTTATACAGAATGCCACCCTCGGTAAGTGTTTCTGCTGTTTTATGTGTCTGTTTTTTATGGGTCTGAAGAAATGGATTTTATAGTACCTAGTTAGCAACAGTTCAAGGTTACAACATGACTTCTGTGCTTTTTGAAGACTGTACTTATTTGTGCTTTACCCTATTGTTCACATGAAGTATGACCCCTTTTTTTCACTTTCAGATTTTCAGCGGTCCTTTAGCAAAATTGGATTTATTGGGCTGGGCAACATGGGCAACCCTATGGTTAAAAATTTAATGAAGAAGGTGTGTATAAATTGTATTACAAACAGAAAATTTTTAGACGTTCGACATTTATTTTTCATTATAAAATATTAGAAGCCATCCACAGACATTATCTGTGCAATTTCTTACATTAGATTAAAGTTTTCATTTATTGCATGCTATTTTGTTTCCCTAGGGCCACAAAGTTGCTGTTTATGACATCAAAAAAGACAGTGTCGCTGACCTGGCCAAGGCGGGTGCCACTGGATGCGGCAGTGTTGCTGAAGCAGTAGATGGTGCTGATGCAGTTGTCACTATGCTTCCTGCAAGCAAACATGTGCTGGATACCTACACTAGGAAGGGTGGCATTCTTGAGTAAGACTTGCTAAATTTATTGCTTTTGTGTATGCATTTAAGTATGTCTGACCAAACAATTTCTATTGCTGCAGAATTAGTACTTGAAGTAAATTTACTTTATTTATTTTCCCCTGTTTGAGTGATCTACCTACCAGCTCAGCTGTCACTCTCTTCATTGTTCACTTGTGAAGTGTTGTAATGGCAGAGCAGAATCCCCTTATCTGTTCTGTCAAGGTTCATATGAGACCATGGTTTATCTCTTATCAGGCCTTGTCCATATATGCTTTTGTACTTTTTGGAAGACTCAGTCAGCTTAGCCTTTTAGTCTTAAAGATTTTTTAAATTAAAAAACTTTTTTTTCTTTAAAATAATGTATAAATTATGTGACTGCTCATTATTTTTATCTCTCTTTTTTTAAATTTTTGGTAAAGAAAGTCATTTACAATTTTTCACTGAAGATGAAGGATCATTTATAAATTGTCACAACTCCCATAGATCTCTTCCCAAAAATTCATTTTATTTTTTACAGATCAGTGAAGAAGGGTGCTTACCTTGTAGACAGCAGCACTGTGGACCCCAGTGTATCTCAAACCTTAGCACCCCTGGCCAAAGAGAAAGGAGCCACCTATCTTGATGGACCGGTGTCTGGCGGAACCATTGGAGCCGAGGCAGGCACTCTGACTTTCATGATTGGTGGTGAGGAAGACGCCAGCAAGAAGGTGGAACCTTTACTATTGTGCATGGGTGGCCGAGTTGTCTACTGTGGGTCACACGGTATGGGTCTGGTGGCCAAGATTGCTAACAACATGCTCCTGGGAATCTCCATGCTGGGTGTATCTGAAGCCATGAATTTGGGAATTAAGTAAGGCATCCTCTTACATTTGAAAATTTTCAAAATTTGATGAGTCTCTGTGAAACTGCCCTCACATGCATACTCTCTAATTCTCTACAGATTAGGAATGGACCCTAAAACCCTGATGAGCATTTTGAACACATCCACTGGCCGCTGCTGGTCTTCTGAAATGTACAACCCAGTTCCTGGCATGCTCCCTAATGTGCCAAGCTCAAATGGTTACAAGGTAAAAAGAGAAAAATTGACCCAAGATCTTTTTCTTTACTTTTTAATCAGGGGACCATTTTTATTAAAAATGATTATTTTTTTTCAGGGTGGCTTTGGAGTTGCCCTGATAGCCAAGGATTTAGGTATCGCACAGAGTGTTGCTACCCAGTCTGGAATCGCAATTCCCATGGGTGCCCAAGCTCACCAGATGTACAGAATGATGGAGATCAAGAAACTAGGTGATAAGGATCTTGCAGTTGCATACAAATATTTGCAAGGAGAATCTGTCTAGATGGTCTTTAGAAGAACAAGCAAATCTATCAACAGATCTGTTGCAAATGACTTTAAACTTTTTGGTTTGTTATCTTTTGAAATATTGTGATAATTTCATAATGTGTACTTATTTTATTTGTGTGGGCCTTATGGTGCAGTGCAACACCTTTGATTGATTGAAAAAACAACAACAACAATGCATTGAATGTTTTATATATTAGCAATTGGTTTCATTGATGGAAAAAATTGTTAGAAAATTATACTTTTATACCTCAAGTTCAAAGATGTGTGCCATATTCATGTGATTCAGTATTTTGTTTGTTAGAAGTTTTTTGTCTCTATGTTCCATTTAATAGAATGTATCTGTGAGGACTGTACTTACCAGAGCTTTAACTCTTTGTTTTCTTGTTAATTTGTTATAAAAATGCACTGCCATGTGTTTTATTTTATTGTATTCGCCAGTGAAATCATTGCACTCATGTCTGTTGACCTTTTTAAAGTGAAAATTAAAATAATGTTTTTTGTGCAGTATTTACTGGTTTCCCTCGCTATGGATTTCCCTCGCAAGTCATATTTCTTCTGTCTGGGCACTGAGTACATACCACACTGCTTTCATTGGAAAAATGATTAAATAACCTGTCACGCGCTCCCCTAAATTATGTCAGAGCTTTATTGGAAGTAAATAAAAAACCTCCGCATTGAAGGAGTGTGTTCAAGGTGTTACGCAGAAAGGTGATTGAGTCTGAAGCTGAGATCAGTCGGCTTTTGAACAGAAAATATGAGTGATGAATCATGATTCATCACTCGTTAAGAGAGATTTAACGTGATTTGGCTTTTCAAAGTAAACGTGCGTATAGTTTTGGGTCATTCTGTCATTTTCATTTACAAATTACAATTATTGAGCTGGAAAATTTGATTTTCGAAGGATGGCAGCGGCTTGCTCTGCGACCGACCGGCTCGCAACGCAACGGCCCGGTCACAAGTGCAGTAACTTTACTTTATTTTTATTTCCGAAGGGACTGTGACAGGAGATATTTCTTGCTTGGTACCAAGTCTGATAACATTCTGCGACTATAATGAGAATTTTTCCCTGAAAAGACCCTTACTCGGGCGTCGCTGAAAATTTAGGTAGGAAAGGTGAGCTATGATCGTCCAATTTACTGTCCGGCTAGCTCGACGTTAACCTTCAATTTTAGCAGTGTCATTGTTTTGTCTCTCTGCAATTCCCGTATTTCTTGATGCTGTAATGTTTCCTTGGCCTTGGTTCGTATTATCTTGTCGTCTCTGAGACGACAGTAGATTTTGCGCTGCGCTCAGCGCCTCGCCCAATATTTCTTTTTACCATGTAAACAATGAAAGCTAATTTTTTTTTCCTAAATATTTTACTTTAAATATTGGTCTTGAGTTGTTTTTGATGGTCTTCCTTCACTTCCTTTGTCGCAAGCTGCATCTGTATCAATAAATTATAAATTAAACGAGAAATTGGGCCACCAGTGTTCATTATTAGTAAACTGTTTCCTTCTATATCTAGTTTTGAATATTAACTTTGCTTTGATTTGCAGGGATTTGTAAAATCTTCAAAATGTCAAAGGTTAAGATTACATTTTCAAACAAACTAACAGAGTCTGATCCCCTTGTAAATCCTGTAATTATAATCGGGAAACTTGAAAATCTGAAACAAGTTTCCTTCAACGTCATCAAAGCAAAATTGGATCCACGTGTGTCTGAGGAGGTAATTATGTTTCAGTTTTAAGGAAGTAAACTTTTGATGTTGCCCTTAAGTTGTATACTTTCTTTGTTTTTGGGTCATTGAAGATTTAATAACCGCTGCAACATGTTTTTTAATACTTTGTATCTGCGTAGGTTTATCAGTCAGCTCTAACATGTATGCAGCCATCCCCCACCGATGTGTGTTCGTTATATCTGAACATGGCAACCCTAGCAGCATTGCCAAGGCGCTGTGCAAGACACAACGCTCCATCACATGCTAATTTCATTACAAAGCTTGTGCGTTCTACATGTTTGGGTGTGGATGAATATGTTGTGGTATGTTGTATTTTCATCTGTGTCCTTGACTTCTTATTACCTAGTTTATACTGCAATTTTACTCTTATTTTTGGCTTTACAGATTGTGTGTGAAAGACAGGATGTTCTCGCATCTGCCTGTGCTGTGGCCCGAGCATACCCAATATATTCACGCAAAACTTTAAAACCAACAAGCACACCCAATGGTACTGCTGGGGCTGCTTGTACAGCAACATCAGCCACAGTCAGAGTAGAATTTATACTTGTTGATGGTGGTAAAGGAGAAAATGTGCAGCCGTTGTCAGATGGTGACCTTCTCTCTCTTGAAGAAATTTGTGCTAGTGTCCGAACTGTGGCTCGAATTGTAGATACTCCTTGCAGTGAGATGAATGTGAAAGACTTCACAAATGTAAGAAACATCTCAACCTCTTCTTTTCTTGTCACAATGACTCTCCCAAAAGTATCTTAATTTTACTGTTATTTACCTAAATGAAGATCTTAATTGCAGGAAATTGAACAAGTGGCTGCTGAACTTGGTGTTGCTTGCACTGTTATTGTGGGGGAAGAACTCCAAGAAAAAGGATTTGGGGGTATTTACGGCGTTGGCAAAGTAAGTCTTCTGAATGCTGGTGTTTCTTCAATGTGTCAGTCATTTCTTATAACCATCTTGTCCTCCTTCTAGGCAGCTATTGTACCCCCTGCACTAGTCACTCTGTCCTATACTCCTCCTAATGCAACTCAGACTATTGCCTGGGTAGGCAAAGGCATTGTGTATGATACTGGTGGTCTTAGCATCAAAGGCAAGGTGAGAAAACTGTGGTTTCATATCAGTGTCGAGCTACCCTTGAGAATTGTGCATAACAATTTGGTACATTTTGCAGACTGCCATGCCTGGAATGAAACGTGATTGTGGTGGAGCTGCAGCAGTATTGGGGGCTTTCCGCGCTGCTGTTAAATTAGGGTTTTCAGAAAACCTCCACGCTGTATTTTGTCTAGCAGAAAATGCTGTTGGTCCCAATGCTACTCGACCAGATGATATTTTAACTTTGTATTCTGGCAGGTAATGTTCTCTTCGTTGTTTCTCTCTTTGAATTTTCTCCTTGTTTAGGTGCACTCTTTTTATCCGGCAATTACTGTTGTTTCTAGGACTGTAGAAATCAACAACACTGATGCAGAGGGGAGAGTAGTCCTTGCTGATGGTGTATCATATGCTCAAAAGGACCTCAAGGCTAATATTATTTTGGACATGGCAACTCTGACTGGTGCTCAGGTATGCTCAACACATTAGAATATTTCCAAAATAATAAGGCATTCTTTGCTATAGTTTTGTTTGCCTTTCACTATTTGTTAAAACTTGATGCATGCAGGCTATTGCAACTGGACGATACCATGCTGCTGTCCTTACAAACAGAGAGGAATGGGAAGAATACTGCCTGCAAGCCGGCAGGACAAGTGGTGATTTGACATTCCCAATTCCTTTCTGCCCTGAGCTACATCTGCCAGAATTTTCATCAGCCTTTGCAGACATGAAAAATGCTGTGGCGGTAATTTAATTACTAATTGATTGCATCAATAATTCACATTTTGATTTGAACTAATTTAATTTATTTTCTGTAGGACCGTGGCAATGCTCAATCATCTTGTGCCGGCCTGTTCATTTTTGCACAGCTAGGAGTTGATTTCCCTGGTGCTTGGATTCACGTTGATATGGCTAGCCCATGTCACTGTGTAAGTTATAGTCTACATCACTCTTTGTGCTGTTTCCTCTAAAGGTGCAGATTTATATGTTTTTGCATGCACTAATGTTCCTAATCAGGACCTTTGTTGCAGGGTGAAAGAGCTACTGGATATGGAGTGGCTCTGTTAGTCACATTGTTTGGAAATTATTCTTCACAGCCACTTCTACAGAACATGTCATCTCTGGCTTTTGATGAGGTGTTTGATAAGTTTGAAACTTGTAAGAAATTCAAACGCAACTAGCAATGGAAACTAATTCAAAGACACAGGAAAGTTTGTTTCTTGTATATAGTATCTGAGATAAGAGTTTTTAACCAGAATTAATTTGAATCAATTTTGTTGTACATGTTGTATTGTATACCCTGCTATAAAATATATTCATTATAATCCAGGCAAAGACAAAAAAAAAGAGAGAGCCATGATAATAATATAATTTGTTTTTAACAATGCAATGTTATTTTATTTACATTTGACTTAGCACTTTTAGGCAAGATATTATTTGATTGGTCACTGAAAATTAGGAATGAGTTAAAATCAGACAAATGTTGGCACACCAGCTGGATTGATGATAATAAGAGCCTTCCCATACCAGGAATGTGGGTTTATGAACTATTAAAAAATATCACAGTAAAAAGTAAGTTTGTTCGGTGAGAAGGCCCTTTGAGGTCTTGAAAGATGTCACTCAACCACAGAAAACATCTGATCAGTGTACAGCATATTAATAGCTCCAGCCTCAAATTTTGATTTATAAACAATTATAAGTCTTCATGGTGGGCCTTGGCCCCTCTGCATAAATTTGCAACATCTTGGCACAGTTTTGACTCAATGGATGTCTCCTTTTTTTGAAACAGCTCCACAATGTTTTCCTCATACTCTTCAACAATTCCATCACACTGCAAACAATGATTTGAAAATTGGTATGAATATGAAGGTAAGTAGACACTTACATCAGAAATAGTGGGGCTTGGACTTACATAATACTTCAGGCTCTTATTCAAATCCCCATCTTGAATTATATCCACATCAGACATAACTGGGTTCATTTTTCCATCAATTATTAGTTTCATCAAAATTAATTCACCAGTGTCTTTCCTGGTTGCCCGGACATAGTCATCAATACCTTTGCATACAACTTCTAAGGAGTCACTTATCTGCATTTCAGACAAAGCATAGGGAATCTGTAAAGGGAAGTCACAAATTAGAGTCCGTCACCAACTATCAGAAAGATGAAGAAAGTTTTGAAATTGCTTACCAAGTTTTGTTTGGAATTTCCCTCTGCATCTAGTCTGTAATTTCCTACTTCAACTTTCTTCTTAGGGTCAATTTTATTTATTTCAATTTGAAGATCTTGAACAATTTGCTCACAAACTGGAATTGGATTGATCAAGAGAATTAAACAACCCTTCATTACTAGAAAAAAATTAAAGAACAGTCAACCTTTTTGAGATTTTTTTGTTAAATCACTTACTAAGGCATCGCAGGTTGGATAGATTATTGGATGAATAAATACTATGGGGAAGAAGAACAGCTACAAAGCCCAGAAGAGCAAGGGAATAAATGGCCCTGAAAGAGAGACAGAAGAACACTGTTATATAACAAAGGCCATTTTATGTTTAGAAAAGTGCACGCACAAAAAACAGATTATGTTTATTATTTTTTATGGGTCAACAAGTAGAGTAACCTCCTTGACAGGTCTCTTTCTCTTTGACAGTAGATGTTAAAAAAAAACAAACAGTAAAAGTAACAAACAATATCTGAAATATACCAACATGTTGAACGCGGAAGCAAGAGACGACACACACGCTAGTGAGCAGGGAAAACACCTTTTGATGGTAAGCTGACGGTACCGGTATCAGCTGTACACGTTTCACGTCTGCGATTGGTTTAAAAATCCGGGTACTTTTTCTTCTTTCTTTTTTGTTCTGACTCTTCGTAACAGCGCCTTCTTGAAACGGAAACAAAGGCTTCGACAGGTCGAACGAGAACGAACCGTTCCCCGCCCGACAGCACCACCGCCACCACGGGTCGGCCGGAAACACTTCTCACATCCTTTCTTTAGTCTACCCAACAAAATGTCGAAGCGAGGTGGGTGCTCTTGATTCCGAAATATCCAAATTCATCGACTACAATTCTAGGCCCTTAGTTCCAAATCCTCTTAACTCTTCGCCGTAAACGGTTTTCTTCTTGTTAATTTGCGATGCGTCGCCGAAATTTGATGATGAGAGAAGATGTGTTGTGCCCGCGGCGCGTTGCCCGGGCTCCCACGTCGTGCGTCGTTGTCACTGTATTTATGTTCCCTTTGTCTTGATTTTCAGGACGCGGAGGTTCCTCGGGAGCCAAGTTCAGGATCTCCCTTGGTCTCCCCGTCGGTGCGGTCATCAACTGCGCTGACAATACTGGTGAGTTTGATTGGTGCCATTTCTAACCTGTTCAACACGGCGGGCTTCGTGGCCGGCTTTGCTTGTGTGTGTCCGCCTCACAGGCTTGTACACACGGCCGAGCCTTCTGAGGCTGAAGCAAAGTTTCTAGTGCATTCGTCGGGTTTGCGTGTCAAGCTTAGTTTTCCCTTCGGTCTGAGTTATGGGACGGTTGTGGAGTTTGTTTTTGCCAGACACTGTTTGTCTGTGAATTGGTTAAGTGGCCCTATCTTCTGTAAGAGTTGTCATTTAGTATTTTCTCACTCGGCCAATGATTGAGCTTAAAACACATTTCCTTCACCAATCTGCATGTTCAATCAGTTTCATTCTCTCCAGTCACTCATGTGTTGTCTATTCTACAGGAGCCAAGAACTTGTACGTTATTGCTGTCCATGGCATCGGCGGTCGTCTCAACCGTCTGCCCGCTGCTGGGTCGGGTGACATGATTGTTGCCACTGTTAAGAAGGGAAAGCCTGAACTCAGGAAGAAGGGTGAGTTTTTTCTTCTTTTGGATCCTGAAGTAGCATGTTGTTATGTGTCTCTAACTTCTCTTCTTTTATTTCAGTAATGCCAGCAGTGGTCATCCGGCAGAGGAAACCGTTCCGCAGGAAGGATGGTACTTTCCTATACTTTGAAGACAACGCGGGGGTGATAGTAAACAACAAAGGAGAAATGAAAGGTAAGTTTTTTCTGGGTTCAAGTTGGTGCATGTCAATGCAAGCTTAACCCTAGGCAAAGCATCTTATCTTGCACCATAGACTAAACTTATGTACTTATTGCCAAAGTTTCCTGCGAATTCTTGCCATCATGGTTGAGGAGGCTATGCGCCTGCATCTTACGCCTGTTCATTCAAGATTATTTCTAAGAACTCTGTTCAGTTATTTACCCTGAGATAGATTGGGCCCTGTGATGATTTTTGAACCGTGTTTCACCTGAAACTCATGATTTCAAACTCAACTTCCTGAGGGATTTCGTTGCTATCAAACATTCTTCCTTATATAGAATGTCTTGTTTCTGTTATTATAGTTATTCTTTGGATTGCCTGAAACTTGAGCCAACTATCCCAAGGGGTTTCATTTCAATTTGTCTGAAATGTGAAAGTTCGAATGCATGTCTTGTTGTAATCCTGTGATGATTTATTTTATCCGTGTTTCACCTGAAACTCATGATTTTAACCTGGACTTCCTGAGGGATTAAATTTAGTGGTGTGAAATGTTGTCCTTCCATCTTATGCCTGTTATTTCTTGATCATTGCTAAGTATTTTCTCCCATGTTGATGGGACCCTTTGATGATTTTTGAACCGTGTTTCACCTGAAACTCATGATTTCACTCTGGACTTCCTGAGGGATGCTTCTAGCAATGTTCTGATTCACTTCAGGTATCTGCAGGATTTGGTTCAGTCTGTACCCTGCTCGTAAAATGAGTGAGACATTAATTCAAAAAATAGTTCGTTCTTGAATCCTTATTTCAAAGGACGTGGTTATCTTTCTGGTACAAACTTCATGCTTTTTAATTGAAAATTATTGCCTAGAATATGTTCCCAAGTATTTATCCCAAGGTAGATGGTGCCCTTTGATGATTTTTGAACCGTGTTTCACCTGAAACTCATGATTTCAATCTCAACTTCCTGAGGGATTCTTGTGATAATGTTGTGTTATGCACTTCAGGTATCTGCAGGGTTTGGTTTAGTCCTTATCCTGCTCGTAAAATGAGTGCGACATCAATTCGAATCATAGTTGGTTCTTGAATTATTATTTCCAAGGACATGGTAAAATTTCTGATACAAACTTCAATTGATGTCTCTGTGCTAGTCTGCTCATTGTATTTTACGCACTTCTGGTATCTGCAGGTTTTGTTCCTCTTCATTTCCTGCTCGATGTACGGGTGCAAGATCAATCTCCAGTGCATAGTTGGTTCTTGCAATTTTTTTCCAAGAACCTGGTATAATCTGGTACAATCCACCTGCTCAGTAGAACTCGTCTACAAACTATGAACTTAAACTCTTGTGTTCCATTTAAGGTCATTGTGACAGTTAATGAAGTTTCCATAAATTGTCGGCATCTGCTGGTTTTGACTGCTTGTTTAAAAGGTGCTAAATTAATCTCCAGGCACAGTTGGTTTTTTACTTTCTAAGATCATGAAATGAAACTGGAACTTGATTTGTTTTGTTTGTAACTCCTTGATTGCTCCTCCTCTTGCAGCTGGGCTGGGGCTCTCTTTAATTTGTTTGATCATGTGTTGCAGGAAGTGCTATTACTGGACCCGTTGCCAAGGAATGCGCAGATCTCTGGCCTAGGATCGCCTCCAACGCCTCCAGTATTGCTTAATTCTTTGTTACTCCCCATTCTTCAATAAACAAAAAAAAAAATCCAACCTGGTTTGACTTTCTTCAAATTATAACCTTCTCATTTCATCAGAAATCATCTTTAGGGTATAGCCCATGGCTCCCAATAGCTATTTTAAATCAAGTTTTCATTTTCACACTGTTTCTTATGAGAAGCTGTCCCTTCGGCTGTGCTATGCACGCTTAAAAAAAAGTTAAAGACGCAATAAATCTCATTGGGCGAGCCATTAGATCAGAACACATACATGCTATAATTAAGGATCGACCATGGAAAAGTCGTCGGGGGGCCCTGCGGTAGCCTTGTACCAATGCCCACCCTAAGAAAGCACTTGGGTTCGGGTTCGACCCCTAGACGTGACAATGCTCTGAAGTCTGGTTTTGCACTTCTTCCCTTTGACGTGCCAAAGGGGTGGCCTACGTTCCCGGCGCTACGCTACGAGACCTCGCGTTGAATGGGTGGCCTACCTTCAAGGCGCCGAGGCCTCCATGGCGCAAGACACTTCTCCTTACAGGCTTGACCCATAGCCTCGCCTTGAGCTAGTTCTAAACACGTGCATGACAAATCTCGAATACGTTGCAGTAGGCGTGGAGTTTATAGGCCACTGCTCGCGAGAAGGATATTCAATGCAAGCGTGTAATGTATACTTTGCCACGAACGCCGGTGAGGTAGGCTACCCAACCACCACGCTGTGTGCAGAAGGCCGAGCGCCGAAAGTATAGGCAACACGCATCCCAGATGACATCCTAAGAGACGACAGCACAAAAGGCTGAAATTGAGAAACTCGGTCACGAAACCATTTTGCCTCCGGGTCCTGATATCCTACGCATTTACTAACTGAATGTGAATCCTGATGGGTCGAGCCTGTAAGGAGAAGTGTTCAGCGCCCTGAACGCCTAGCGCTGCGAGCCACCGAGACATTCAAGAGTGGCTGACCGTAGGCAAGGTACCAACTCGGGTACTACCAAACAGTTTGATCCGCCGATAAGTAGGCAACACGTGCAACAAGGCCCCCTGAATGCAAACCCTGCATGGGTACGCGCTTGTCTGAGTCTGCAGACACAGCAGCTGTCATGTCTCTCGGGGTGTCCGTGTCGGTCGGCACACTGTCGGGGCAAGCCGGCAAGCCAGCAAGCGGAGCAATGGGCCGGAAAACGATTCTGCTTTAATCCGCTGCTCTTTTCTGCAATCGCAGCGAGGCTGGGCGAGGCGCGCGGCTGCATCGCCCGCGCACAGTGGGCGGGTGGAGGCGGCCAAAACTCGAGGCGCGTTTTGAGCTCCAGAGTCGCTAAGCAGGACTCGAACCGAACATGTGACCCCACCAATGGATTGCTCTCTGAACGAGGAATCCATAGGTGGGGTCACACGTTCGGCTCGAGTCCTCCACCGGTCTTCTGGCCCACTGTATGGTCTCGCCCTCGGTCTCGCCCGCACCCTGCATTGGCCTCCTCCTCCTCGACCTGTGGGCCTTTGGCTGCTTTACACTGCCTTTCCTTTGACCAGGGGCAGTTCTGATCGGAGTTACAACTGTTCCGCTGGTTGCTCGAGGCCACACACATTCCCGCAGAGCGAACCGCTGCACAGAGCAACGAACAAGTCGGCCTTTTTCGCCAGGGCTGATGAGGCGACGTTTATTGGCGGATTGAACTCTGGCCGGTGCCTAAACTGAGTCGCAGCACCGCAAACGTTCCAGGGAATGTTTATTCCAGTTTGGGGCGAAAGAAAGCGTCCCGCAATAATGGCGGGGAGGGGGCATCATCGAATCAAAACTGTGCTGAAAACAAAAACGAATAATGACGCTGGTAATAATAGAAGAACTCGACTGCACCCGAATCTGGCGTTGTTTACCCCCGCGGCGCAGCGCAGATTGCCTCGCGTTCTACAACCACTATCCGTATCCGCGTCCATTCGAGGAGCCGCGGACCGAGCCCGAGAGCCCTTTTCTGTCTCTCTCCCACTCACGGGGCGTTCCGTGTGGGTGCGAGAGAGACAGAGCGACGGAGACGACTCTCCCTCCGAATCAGTCTGGGTCCGGGTGGGATGGGTGCGGATGGCGGGGACTCGGGACCACCCTCCTCGCGACAATGCAGCCGCCCCACCCCTTGCCCGCCAGCCCCGCCAGCCCGGCCGCCATTGGCCAACGGGCCGCCGTGAGCGCGCGAGCCGAGCGCTCCAGCGTCGCTCCCTCGTCGCCCTGTCCCTCTCGCACCCCTGCGAACGGCTCCACGAGTGCGAGAGAGACACGAAGGCACCGACAGGAACGACGAGACCGCAAGGCATCCTGCAGGATGCATAATAAGGCTAAATCAGGCCGGATTAGGATTATCCGTTTCATGGGCAGGATAACCAGCGCTAACCCGCGCGGCGCGGAGCAGCGACCCGCGAGGAGGGACTGTCCGTAGGGGACGTGCTGGGGGGGGCCGTCCGTAGCGTGCCTACCAGTGGCAGAGACTTGCAGCTTTAGAGTCGCGTCAAGTTTTCACCCGATAACTAACCCCGCAAGCTGACGAAGTCTGTCCGTTGGGATGTCGAGAAGCCGATTGGCCGTCTCTGCTTCGGGCCTTCGATGATATACGAGTCAGTCAAATTATTGAAGACTCGGCGATGTCGCAACCGGTCCCAGCGACGACGCCTTTGGGTTAGAGAGGCACTCAGAGTCTCGCCTGCAGGTTGGGCAACACTCCGCACAGTGGGCCAGAAGACCGGTTGAGGTGGCTAAAATTCTAGACGCGTTTTGAGCTCTAGACCGAATCAACCCCACCAATGAATTGCCCTCCGAACGAGGAATCCATTGGTGGGGTCACACGTTCGGTTCGGGTCCCATTTAGCGAATCGAGCTCAAAACCCGTCCGGGATTTTGACCGCCTCCACCGGTCTTCGGGCCCACTGTGCACCGCCTGCCTCCGTTTCGGGATTAGGAGCGCTCGCCATGGCTTGCAAGATCCGACTGCGGCAATTCTATTTTTCTTGTCGAGTCACACATCGCATTACCGGGCCACCCAACCCTCGGCGATCGCCCCATTTGAATATCGTGGAACTAATCCGGACGGTTTGCAAGTGACATGGCCGCCAGCCAGCCTGTCACCGACACCGCGTCGCAGCGTCGCACTGAGCACGCAAACAAATAGAGTCAGGCATTCATTTGCTTGTAATCCTCGCCGGCCATAGTCCTGCCTGCCTTGCCTTATCCCTTTCGCTGTTGATGGAATCTCCCAATCACGCTCTTATCGTCATCAACATCACCATCATCGTCATCACCAGCATTGTCACCAACACCACCGGCACCATCATCATCACCAGCATTGTCACCAACACCAACACCACCATCATCATCACCAGCATTGTCACCAACACCACCAGCACCATCACCATCACCAGCATTGTCACCAACACCACCGGCACCATCTCCGCAGCGGCGGCAGCAGCACCATCATCACGATAGTCATCATCAAATGGCCACCTCGGTCGAGACGATATGACAATGACGATGATGTTGACGAGGACGACGACGACGATGGTAAAAATGATGACCTTCGATCGGCACTCCATTACCCACAGCCCCCCGAGAGCTTCTTCCGGATAATCACTTGATCGCGACGGCCGAGCCTGGCCGAGCCTGGCCGAGCACGCCCAAGTGTGAAGTTGATATTTTGACGTATCGATGCGGCCCGCTGCGCGCCGCTGCGTCGTGTGCGTCTGTGTGCGTGTCGGCGGCCGTGTAATCCCCCGACAGGCCTTGTGTATCGCTTTACCGGCCGGTGCACATCATCGTGCACATCATCGTGCCGCCGTGAAAACGCCTTTGCAGGCCGTGTAGGCAGGATCAGCGTCGAGGTGGCCTCGGCGTCCGTCCGTCCGTCCGTCCGTCCGTCCGTCCGCGCCGCACGGTCTGCGCCGCGCTCCGGCTCGGCGCGCGTGTGAAATTGTGTGGAGAGCCGATAGTGAATGGAGGATGGAGGGGAGGATTTGCTTAGATCGCTTACAAAGCCCGAAAGAGGTCGTCGCGGTAGGCGCGCTGCTACGCTGCCGCGCCAGCCGAGCCCTGCCGAGCTGCCATCCTGTCCGGCGCGGCCGGGGTGCCAGGGGGTTGGAGCCGCCAGCCCCGCCAGGCCGCGCCCTCGGGGCCAGGGGGCGTGGCACTGCGTGGCACAGCGTGGCGGGGATGGGGATGGCGGGCAGGCCGCACAGTGGGCCAGAAGAGTGGTGGAGGCGGCCGAAACTCTAGACGCGTTTTGAGCTCCAGAGTCGCTAAGCCCAGGACTCGAACCGAGCGTGTGACCCCACCAATGGATTCCTCGTTCGGAGAGCCATCCATTGGTGGGGTCACACGATCGGTTCGCGTCCTGTTTAGCGACTCTGGAGCTCGAAACGCGTCCACGATTTTGGCCGCCTCCACCGGTCTTCTAGCCCACTGTGGGCCGTGGGCCGGCCCGGCCGGGGGTGGTGTGTATACGACGATACGACGCGCTTGGCGTGGCCGCCGCCGACTCCGCCGCCCCGCTGGATCATCTCCGAGGGGGTCGTCGCCAGCGGCAGCAGCGGCAGCAGCGGAGGCGCCTCTTCGCTGCGCGACGCGCGACAACCACAACGCCGCGCAGTGCCTGGCAGTGCCACGCGAGACGGCGCGGCGAGGGAGAGGGGAGGGCCCCGACGCCGTGGCGGCAGGCCACCCGCGCGCGCCCCAGTGCGGCGGGCCAGGCTAGGGCGCGAGGCGCGAGGCGCGGCTAGTGCGCCAGCCTCACGCCTGCTCGCTCACTGCTTCCTTTCTTCCAGGATGGCTTCTCGCTTCTTCTGCTCGTTGTTTTCGGTGTCGCCCTCCTCGGCCCTGGTCCCGTACTAAGCCCCGTCCAGGACGCGGCCAGGACGCAGCCAGGACGCGATCGGACAATGCTAATAAGGCCGTGGGGCCGGGGGGGCCTGCACACGGACGTGTCGTGTTTGCCTTTAACTTAGGCGCGCTGTTGTTTTGTTAGCTGTAATATTTATTGACTATAGCTTCTGTATTTGTCCGTCACTTGTGAGTGCGTGTCGTGTAGCGTTGCTGCGTTGCTGTCCCCTGGCTCTGTCCACCCGAGTGTCTGTCTGTCTGTCTGTCTGTCTGTCTGTCTGTCTGTCTGTCTGTCTGTCTGTCTGTCTGTCTGTCTGTCTGTCTGTCTGTCTGTCTGTCTGTCTGTCCCTCTGCTCGGCCGCGTCGGCGATGAGTCCTTCGGCGTTCGCGCGGTGAACGCGCAGACCGGCAGTGTGTGCACACGACTAGGGATCTCTAGAGATCGGGCGCTCTGGAATTCAATGATGACAACGGCACGTTTTGGCGTCTCCGACTTTTTTGGCATCACGTTCACTGCATTCCGCATCGGTCCATCCCGCCCGCGGCACCCCCAGCTCTTCCAGTTCCAGTACCTCGCGAACAACGTGAGGCACGGTGGGCCAGAAGGACCGGTAGGCGGCCAAAACTAAAGACGCGTTTTGAGCTCCAGAGTCACTAAACAGGACTTCAACTGAGATTCTGATCCCACGAATGGATTCCTCGTTCGGAGAGCAATCCATAGGTGGGGTCACACGTTCGGTTTGAGTCCTGTTTAGCGACTCTGAGCTCAAAACGCGTCTTTAGTTTCGGCCGTCTCCACCGGTCTTCTGGCCCACTGTGCGAGGTCGTGAGAACGAGGCCGCGGCCCGGCTTGGGCACTGGAAGCGTCACGGCTTGAAGGCCGAGGGTCACGAGTGAGTGGCTGAGGAGGGGCCTTGCGTCGCCTTGCGTGGGAGGAGTGCCGGGAGTGTCGCCACGGCCGGGGCGGGCGGTACGGACTGCAAGCTGCAGGCTCCGAGTCTCTCTCTCTCTCTTTCTCACACACCCATAGAGAGGAAGCCCCAAGAGTGATGCGAGAGAGACTCTCGGAATCAGTCTGCTGGCGGCCAGGCGAGGCGACAACTCTGTTTGCCCTCGGCAATGTGCCATGAAATTCTGCCCGCACTGCAGCACCCCCAGGATTTTTGCTGGCCCTCTCCGATGGCGTGGATGTATGCCTCTCTCTCTCTCTCTCTCTCTCTCTCTCTCTCTCTCTCTCTCTCTCTCTCTCTCTCTCTCTCTCTCTCTCTCTCTCTCTCTCTCGTCTCTCTCTCTCTCTCTCTCTCTCCTCTCTCTCTCTCTCTCTCTCTCTCTCTCTCTCTCTCTCTCTCTCTCTCCGGAGAGGAGGATGCGGAGGACCGGGAGTGCGAGGGCCAGGCGGGCCAGGTGCGCCACCACCGTACAAACACACAAGCACACAGGCCCATGGCAAACACCGATTAATTGTTACATAGGCCACTGGCTGGGGATGGAGTTTCCTGCCTCGTCCGCCTAACTCGCACACACACGTACTCACACAGAAACACACACACACACACACACACACACACGACGAAGTGGCCCCTTATTGGGTGCCTCGCGGCTACCTTGATGACGGTCGCGCCATGCATAGCTCCGAGGAAAGCGAGGCAACTTTCGAGGTGGGATGCGTGGCTAGGCGGATCCATCTCCGTCCTCTAGCTAGGCCGTCCTCTAGGCCGTCCTCTAGGCCGTCCTCTAGGCCGTCCTCTAGGCCGTCCTCTAGGCCGTCCTCTAGGCCGTCCTCTAGGCCGTCCTCTAGGCCGTCCTCTATTGGCCGTCCTCTAGGCCGTCCTCTAGGCCGTCCTCTAGGCCGTCCTCTAGGCCGTCCTCTAGGCCGTCCTCTATTGGCCGTCCTCTAGGCCGTCCTCTATTGGCCGTCCTCTAGGCCGTCCTCTAGGCCGTCCTCTAGGCCGTCCTCTAGGCCGTCCTCTAGGCCGTCCTCTAGGCCGTCCTCTAGGCCGTCCTCTAGGCCGTCCTCTAGGCCGTCCTCTAGGCCGTCCTCTATTGGCCGTCCTCTAGGCCGTCCTCTAGGCCGTCCTCTAGGCCGTCCTCTAGGCCGTCCTCTAGGCCGTCCTCTAGATACCCTCTTCCCTAACATACCACGTTACAGTGTCATCACACGAACATGTAACTCTGTCCATTAATTTGTCATCAGCGGGGCGATCGGCACCGCATCGCCGGCACCCTCTCTCGCTCTCCCTCCCCCTCCCCGCGACACCCACCCCATCCACTCGGACCTCTTCTCCGGCTGCGCGGGAGCAGTGCCGGTGTCGGATTGCTACAGGCTGTTCAGGCTGTCGGCGTTAATGGCTTTACGTGGGTAAACACTGGAGCTGGAGGGCGGTGGGCCACGGCGGGCCGCCCTGCACTGTTGCGAAGCTGCTGTCCAGCGTCCTGCAAATTGGCACGCACCTCTTGCCTCTGGCTCGCGATCAACCATGAACAGTACTGGAAGAACAGACAAATCAGGCAACAGGAAATCGACCGGAGCCCCAACCGAAACCCCAAGGCGCCTTGGAGTTCAACTGAGCTCAGTGGGGTCAAACCCAAACCTATTCGGGTCGGGCATCATAGCCGTCGGGGCTCGAACGAGACGAGGCTCTTGTCCTGCATGCCGAAAAACGGAGTCCGACACTCACCGTGATCAGGAACAGCGGGGGGGCGTCGTCGAGGCCCCGTCGAGGCCGCGGGGGCTCAGCGCGTCTCTCTCGCACTCGCGGGGCGTCTCGAGTGGGTGCGAGAGAGACAGGCAGGCTGGTGGCATCCTCGGTCGGTGGCGGTGGCACCCTGTGTGGCACACTGTGTGGCACACGGCCCGGCTAAGCCACCACACTGCTGTGTGCCCTGCCCATTCTGCAGCCGGCCGGTCGTCCCGGCCGTCCAGGGGGTCAAAGGTCCGAGACGCGCCGCAGCAAAGCGGCAAGAAATAAGAAATCAAACACTCCCCATTCGCTACTCGAGTCTTCACTCGGCCACATTACACACGCCCGGCTGTTGCGCTGCGCTCGGCGTGGCGTGGCGCACTCTAAAAAATAATATAGGATTTTGTAACGATTTTGATACAAAATTCTGTAACACGTCAGTGTGATACAAAAATTTGTATCCTTGATCCTAAATTCTGTATCACGGCAAGAATGTTACGAATTTACGAATCAGTGCTTCAGAATTCTAAAACTGATACAAAATTCTGTACTTTTTGTTTCAATATTCACAATCAGTGATACAGTTCCATGTAAAAATGCGATCTTAATGCAAATAACTGTAACTGATACAGAAAACTGTAACATGTTGTTACGAGTTTACATATCGTCTGATGCAAAATTTAATAACGCAAATTTAAGGTCAAATTACGAGCTTAAATTTTTACATCACAGTTGATCGGGCGAAAAGTCCTAACGTAGGGCATGGTACTTAAGAAGCTTCGGGCCAGGAACTCTAACTGTCGCGCCGCAGGACTCGTTTCCCACCACTACCTGGGCATGCGGCGTGCCCGCTCGGTGTGATCGACAGTCTGAGGCGTGCCTCCCCATGCGGCGCTGTGGCGCAAGCGGTAGCATGCCGAGCTGGCAATCCGGGGGACCGGGGTTCGATTCCGGAGAACGCAGTTCGATTTCTCTGGGTGTTCGGGAGTACAGGAGCAACGGAGTGAATGTGTAGAAACGAACGACCGATGAGATTCAAATTTTGTTTTTAAAGCGTCAAATTTTTATGATTTTAGCATTGCAGAATTCTGTAACCGGGAAACAGTTTACCGTAACGCGTGATACAAAATTTTGTATCAGTGTTGATACAAAATTCTGTAACATTTGTAGTGGAAATTACTGCGTAACCATGTTACAGAATTTTGTATTGAAATTTTTTTGAGTGCGGTCATGTCCACCGCGAAGGCTTTGTTTGGCCAGCTGACCCGCACCTCCGCCCTCCCCGCCGACGACCCCCCGGCCGAGGATGAGGACCCAGGACCCTGGGCACCCTGGGCCCAGGGCAGGTGATCCCCCCTCCCGGGAGGAAGGAGGAGACTTCATTACGTCGAGGGTCAGGGTCAGAGCGAGAGACGCGACGCGGGTTACTACATAGCCAGAGACACGCGGGTGACCGGGGTGATGAGAGATGCCCCCACACTACTAAAAAAACAAATTCCCCTAAAATTACAACAAATTTTAACAGTGCAGGCAGGGGCGGAGCCGACGGGCAGCTCCTTATTTTTCGTACTCCTCGCCAGATCCAGGGTCCCTCACTTCCAAACAGGCAAGTCCGACAGCCGCGTCCCGCGTCGAGCTTTGGCCCGGCTGGCTCCGTATTCAACAGCAGAATGACGTAGAGTGAATGCACGACGAGGTCGCTCCAAATCCAAAGTGCACCCTGGCAGATTAGTCGCGTCAAAACGTCGCCAGCAGGTGCAAAGAGTGCATGATGTGTGTGTGTGTGAGCGAGTGTGTGTGTGTGTGTGTGTGTGTGTGTGTGTGTGTGTGTGTGTGTGTGTGTGAGCGCGCGTGTATGTGTGTTCGTGTGTGTCCAGCCCCCGGCGGGTGGTCCCCATAGCCTGCAATCACACAAGTCGCACAAAGTAATACGCCTTCATCATCCGTATTCCCCGGTGTCGCTGCTTCGCGTCCCACGCTGGCTGGCTGATCCCGCCCGTCCCGCCCGTCCCGCGTAGCGCGCGTAATGCCGAAAGAGATACAATGTGACAGATGCACAGGATTCATTCGTTTGAGTGCGACGCTACGCCCCCCTCCCCCGCCTTTTACCTGTCGCCGCGGCGCCGCCATGGCAACGCGACGCGCGCGCCGCGACGCTCCAGCAGCGCCGCCCCTGTCGCCCCGCCGCCCCGCGCCGAGGAGGGGCGTCGCCGGGCCGCCGCGCGTCGCGAGATCAAAGCGCCAAGCTGGCGAAGCGCGAAGCGAGGCGGGGCGGGGCGGGGCGGGGCGGGGCGGGGCGGGGCGGGGCGGGGTGGGGCGGGGCGCGCGCTGCCGTCGGCGCGGCTCGGCGCCGCTGCACCCGCCCCTAACACTGATGATACGCTCAGGTGATCAGCTCGCACGCCGGCAGGGCAGGCCGAGGCAGGCCCGGCCCGGGCAGGCCGGCAGCGAGGCAACAATTAATTTGGCCGAAAGGGAGGGTCGGTCGACGAGTTCGGCTTCTGGCTGGCTGCTGCAGGTGGATGGATGGATGCTGGGCGTTATAGCCGTGGCTGTACGACTGATTCCGAGAGTCGTTTTCGTCGCTCTGTCTCTCTCGCTCGTACTCAGGACGCCCCATGAGTGCGAGGGAGGCTGAACGATGAAAACGACTCTCGGAATCAGTCTGCTGGTCAGCGCGCACCTGGCGGGCGGCGAGCGGATGCACAGTGGGCCGGTGGAGACGGCCAAAACTCTACACGCGTTTTGAGCTGCTCCAGAGTCGCTTTAGCAGGACTCGAACCGAACGTGTGACCCCATCAAATGGATTCCTCGTTCAGAGAGCCATCCATTGGTGGGTTCACACGTTCGGTTCGAGTCCTGTTTAGCGACTCTGGAGCTCAAAACGCGTCTAGAGTTTTGGCCTGCGTCCACCCGGTCTTCTGGCCCACTGTGCGATGGAGGTCGTGCGGGTCATGCCGCTGGGGCCGCACGCATCACAAAAGGCGGCAAGACGTTTTGATTTTGAAACGCCTTTCGGCACAATTGCGGCAGCGGGCCGACGCCGCAACGCGCCGCAACGTCCAGCGCGCTCTTCGCCTGTCTAATCCTCAAGTTGGTACGGCTGACGAGAGATAATCTCCGCACAATAATGTAGATGGAGGGCCGCGTGTTTACTCTCTCTGCCGCGGAGCGAGAGAGACAGACAGGCTGAGTGAGTGAGAGAGAACCGCACAAATAAATGTGGTTTTTTTTGTTTTGTTTTTTTCATCGTCGCCGTTTTGCCTTTGCCGCATCGGCGTGCGCCGTGAGTTTTTCTCTCTCGCTCTTCTGGATCTGAATTCATCCTCGATTTTCCCGGCGCGGAGGCGTGCGTTCCAGGCTGCAGTTTAAAGAAATTGCAACTTTTTGCCGCGCAGCGACACTAAAATTCTTCGTTAGTTTGTACGTGCGTGTATAGCTTCTGTGTGCACAAAAACCTGCATAGTAATGAAGTGGGCCTAGTTTCGGTCCCCGTCGCGGTCCCATGGGTCGCATAGTGACGGGCTACGGCCTCCAAAACCACGGCCTCCAAGCCAAGGCGGCTCTGCCAGACCGCTCGGCACCGTCGGCGTGCTCGCCGGCCTCGTCACCGACTTGCGCGCTCTCGCCACCAGGGTCGTGTTCGTCGCTCTGTCTCTCTCGCACTCATGGGGCGTCCCGCGTAGGTGCGAGAGAGACAGAGCGACGACAGCGACTCTCGGAATCGGTCCGGGCCAGCCTGTTTGCCGCCAGCTCGAGCAGGCCATTCACGGTGTGCACTTAAGCTTGCTCTCATTATTGGCGTCGCTTACACAAGCTCTCTCTCTCTCTTCATCCCCCCCCCCTCTCTCTCTCTCTCTCTCTCTCTCTCTCTCTCTCTCTCTCTCTCTTTCTCCCTCTGTCCGCAGGGCGGGGCCACCTTCGACGCTGATCCATACAGCACCGCTTCTCTCTCTTCATTGCCCATCTTCATGTACTTCTGCACTCAATCGCTGTGAAACGCGCCGATCGAAAGCGTAATCGCCGCAGATGCAGTCATCCACCCCCCCCCCCCCCCCCCCCGCCCCGGAGATGGACAATGGGTGTCGGACACCTCCAAGGCGCTGCCGTGATGGAAGCTGGACTCAAGGTGTAGTAGGTGTGCAGCAGATGCTGGCTGCTGGCACTCGTGCCCGGTTTGCATGGCTTGCTAGGCAGGCACTAACAATGAAAGTTCGGAGTCTAGCTAGACTGAAGCGGATACTGGAAGTTGGAAAAGAAATTACTACCCTACTGCGTGCAAAACTCAATCTGGACGCGTTTCGAGCTCCAGAGTCACTATACAGAACTCGAACCGGGGTGACCCAAGGGATTCCTCGTTCAGAGACCAATCCATTGGTTCGGTTCGAGTCCCATTTAGCGACTCTGGAGCTCAAAATGCGTCTGGAGTCTTGACCGCCTCCTCCACCGCGGTCTTCTGGCAAATCCACTGTTCGCGGCGACTCCATGTGGAAGAGGCCACCCGTTGCCTTGGTGGTGCCGTTGGCAACAACTGCTTCGCAAAGCGACACAGAGCAAATTTCAGCTAGGATACCAGCAGAGCGGTGCGCTTGTCCGCAAATACATTTCACGGGCCGCTGCAGTACAGTGCGCAGTGTGTCGTCGATACGCCGGGCAGCAGACGTCGCTCTCTCTCTCTCTCTCTCTCTCTCTCTCTCTCTCTCTCTCTCTCTCTCGCACTCACGGGGCGCCCCGCACAGGTGCGAGAGAGACAGAGCGACGAAAAACGACGACTCTCGGCATCAGTCTGCCGAACGCTCTGGGTCTTTGCCCGAGTGCCTCTCTGTCGCTCTCGCGGGGCGCGCTCTGCCAGGAATGCGAGGGAGACAGAGAGGCCGCGCGACACGGTGGAGCGGTCCTGCACGTCACTCATGTTGCCATTACGGAGGTTGATCCTGCGGATTGCGATCCAGCATGAAGGGCAGCCGAAGGCGGTCGAACCGATCCGGGGGATCGCTTCATCGCTCTCTCTCTCTCTCTCTCTCTCTCTCTCTCTCTCTCTCTCTCTCTCTCTCTCTCTCTCTCTCTCTCTCTCTTTCGGAATGAGGCGCGGCCGGCCACCAAGGCAGCCAGCGGCTCGGCGAGTGACATGCGTCCGCGTCCCTCCGGTGCCCTCGGCAAATCTTGCGTTAAACCCGAGTTAAAGCGTGATTAGGGCCAGACCCCGTGGGCCCACACCGTAACTGCAGCCCGCCAACACGTTAACTGCCGCCTTTTTTCCCGCGCTCCGGGGGGCGCGCGCCGCTTGCCGCGCTCCGCCCCCACTACAAGCACGCACAGTCCAACTTTGAATCTGTCTTTTCACAAAGTTTCGCTTTACGCTGTTTGCAAACTCGTGGACGCACGGACCGCGCCCGGCCCAGAGCCACGCCGCGGGGGACTCTGCCTCCCTGTGTGTGTGTGTGTGTGTGTGTGTGTGTGTGTGTCACCGCGACTAACAGCGGCTATGCGGAGAATCACGCGCGTGATATACCCAGTGTTTATAGTTGTTACACACAGTTCCACGATGTTACGTGCATTTTTAACCAAGTTGGAATGAATGTTCCATGCGAGGTCGCACGCACACACTCTCACTCACACACACACACACACACACACACACACAGTCGAAAGGGATCTCGCCGAATTAAATTTTCCCGCGGCCTCGCCCGTTGTGCCCCCCTCTCCTCAAACCGACTATAGTGTATTTGGAAGCGCGGAGCTCGCGCCTCACGCAATATGGTAATGAGGAAACTTTATCTTGTACCGTCATTTCGGTAATCGGCTGTGTATGGTCTCTCTCTCTCTCTCTCTCTCTCTCTCTCTCTCTCTCTCTCTCTCTCTCTCTCTCTCTCACACACACACACACACACACACATTGCGAACGCTCGCTTAGTCAATCTGGCGGTCTGTAAATTACAGCAAGCCCAGCAAGGCGCCTGTTGACACTCCCCCTTCCCCTCGCCTTCCTCCCTCCCTCCCCTCGTCCTTCAAGACCCCCGCTACACGCATCACCGCGAGTGCGCCGCTAAGTCAACAGGAGTTCCCTCATAGGGCTCGTTCATTACGCGAAATATGGCGGTACGAAAGTATGACAAATTCACGGACTGAGACCAGCAGACGACGCCCGCAGACGCTCAAAACTAGCAATATTTAAAAACCCTGATGATTTTTTACCAGATCTATGTTGAGAGTTCGTTCCTCAACACACAAACAGTACTCCGTAACCTTAATTCTTCAATATTTCCTTCAAAGGTTCGAATAAAGGTGGTAAATCGTGGCCTGACCCTCCAGCCCCGTTTGAACTGCCGCGCCTCTTTTCTGTCAAGCCTAGTTTCAGAAAGTATCAACTAAGCTCTCTGAAGCACTTTGGGTGAAAGAGCAAAACTTTCTGTTTCTAGACAGCGTTTTGTTTTGCTCGAGAGGCAGATTATTTCCAAGATTCGATCAATTTCTTTGGCGTCGGCTGCTCCAGACTCAGTTCGCGAGAGAACGTTTTCGTGTCCTTTACCCGGCAGTGACATAACGGTACGCCAATGCACGAGCCCTATTGTCTAGGGTGGTCCGGGAGAGGAGTCCGGAGCGGAGGAGCGACGACGCGTAGGCCCACCGCAGCACCGGTAGTGCACACGGCACTGTGTCCCACTGTGTGTCCCACTGTGTGGCTACAATGGGATTACACGCGTTCGCTCCAGCGATCGCCCGATCGGAACGCCTCAAGACGGTTTGTCCCTCACGTCGCTATTTTCTAAAAAAAAAAAAATTAAAAAAATTGCTAGTGTGTTTTACAGCCCTTCTCCTTCTTCTTCTTTTTAAAAGTTAGCTTGTTCTTTATTTTTCATTGCAAAACTTAACTTCGTGCGTCTTCCCTCCCTTCCGATTTGTACTGAAGTAATGAAGTCGCGGGTGCAATTTCCTGCACGACGACATGCTGCCCCTGTTTTGTCTCGGTACGGCTTCCCCTCCCCCCTTCCCCCCTCCCCGATCCGTTTTAGGGCTTTCCTCATTAGCAGTGGAGGCGCAAAGCACGCAAAGCTCCGGCAGCGGCCGCGGCGGCCCAGTCAAAGGCTGGCTTTCAGAAAGCTTTTGTCCGGATGTGAGTGCGAGGACACGGGGATTACAGGGACAAACAAGGACGGCGACAAAGCTTTCAATTACAACATAAATTTTAATATTTACAAACATATCTCTCAACAAAAAGAAACAGCTATTGGTATTCGGAAGGCAATAATAATGACAATAATAATAATATTATTTTAATAGTTATTACGTATAGATTAAAACAATAACACTACGTATCACATGGAGTCACGGTTTTCGTAATCGAGAAAAACAAAATCATTCCAGAATGCAGAGCATCTTCTTGTTTTGTGCGGCAAACAAGTCTAGGTCTAAAGTTGCATATAAATAAACATTATCTTAAGTTGTCCGGAACACAGGAGAGCGAAAAAAAAAGAGAGGCAGCATCCTGAGTAAACTTCTCTCGGTTCGAATCCGGGCGGCAGCCTTTCGGCAGCGCGAGCATCTGAGCGTTATTCTTTTGATTCTTATCTCCTCGAGCTTATAGCCCGCTTCGGCTGCTAATCCCATTTTAAAGAACGAAAAAAGAAGAAAAAAAGGTCTCGCTGAGGGATGTAAAAGCGCGACGACAAAAAGTGCACAGGCAAAGACCTCCTCGTCGACCGCACTGCATTCCCGTCGTGAATCGAATCGAACTGGCCAATTTAAAAAGACGCTGGGGTGGGCTCCGCTGCTCCCAAGACGACGTACTTACAGTGGGCCAGAAGACCGGTGGGCGCGGCCAAAACTCTAGACGCGTCTTGAGCTCCAGAGTCGCGAAACAGGACTCGAATCGAACGAGTGACTCCACCAATGGATTCCTCGTTCGGAGAGCAATCCATTGGTGGGGTCAGAAGTTCGGTTCGAGTCCTTCTTAGCGATTCTGGGGCTCAAAACGCGCCCGGAATTCTGACCGCATGCCCGTCTTCTGGCCCACTGTGCGACGGACGGACGACGGGTACGCTCAAACACTCTTTAGGTGTCGCTGGCCGCTGGTAGCCACCGGTCGCTCCTTGAGCACGTCCGCGCTGGGCTGCGCTCGGCTTGCTCGCGCTGTGTGTACACTGGACACTTTCCCGCTGCCCTCTTTGGCTTATCACAACGAGTCTTTAGGTGGGCGGCCGTTGGCGGCCGTTGGCGGCCGTTGGCGGAGGCGCGCGTGCCCGAGACGTGCACGTCCGGGGCGTGTCGCTGGCCGCGCAAAACAATAACATGGGAGTGATACAACAACAACAAAACACAGCAAGTGATGCTCATGACTAGAGAGGTGAGGCCGGCGACGCTGGTGTCCGGGCACGGCCAGAACCAGGTGCGGATCCAGGGCGGAGGCGGGGGCGTCGCCCTGCCGCCTGAGAAGTGGCCACCTAGACGCACTTCGCCCCTGCAGGCAGGCAACTTCTGCGACATCCCCCTGCAGCCCGTCTCCGGATCCACCCTCAGCCCGGACGGGGCGATCCAACCCGACGTGGTAATACTGCCGACGGCATGGTGTCCGCGCGCGACGCCGCGGCGCCCTAGGTGACCTCCAGGTCCGAGAGGTCGTCGTTGTCGGCGCACATGGAGGCGTGCAGCGCGTGGAGGTCGTGCTGCAGCTGGTGCACCATGGGCGGCTGGTCCGCGTGCGGCGAGGCGCTCCGCGGCCCCGGCGCCGTCCCCGGCGCGCCGCCCGGCGGCCCCGCCAGCCCCGCCGAGGCGTCGTCCGCCATCTTGCGCATCCGCTCCTGCTCCTCGCGCCGCTGCTTCCGCCACTTGGCGCGCCGGTTCTTGAACCACACCTGCAAGGCAGAGAGAGGCACCCGATGAGTGGTCGTCGGACACGTCGAGCCGCGGCACAGTGGGCCAGAAGACCGGTGGGGGCGCCCGAAACTCTAGACGCGTTTTGAGCTCCAGAGTCGCTAAACGGGACTCGAACCGAACGTGCGACCCCACCAATGGATTCCTCGTTCGGAGTGCAATCCATTGGTGGGGTCACACGTTCGGTTTGACTCCAATTTAGCGACTCTGGAGCTCAAAACGCGTCTAGAGTTTTGACCGCCTCCGTCGGTCTTCTGGCCCACTGTGCGAGAGGACTAGGCTTTGCCGCGTTGCCGCCAGATTGGCAAAATAATAGAATAATAGAATGATGTGAGCGCGGCAGTGCTGGCGGCGCGCGTGGCGTGCCCCGGGCCGTGAGAGCCAGCCGCCCTGCCGCCCGGCTGCCGCCATGTTGATTGCATTCTGATGAAAACTTTGGGGCGCAGCGCTGCGCAGCCCAACGCGCGCTGTTTGCAGGTGTGACCAGAGAGACTGGCGCCACTCATGCATATTTCCCCAATTGTTATTTTACCATTATTATTTTGTCGCGACCGCGCACCGCACCGCTGGGCCCTGGGCCTTCCCCCTCCCTCCCCCTGGCCGCGCCGCCGCCCAAAGCGTTTACATGCATTTTAGCAAGGCCGTGGCACTGCACTGGCCCCTGCTCTGGCGTATGTGTCGCGAGCACCTGTCGCAGATACGTGACTTCAGCAGAGCCCCGCGTCCTTTTCGCCGTTCTGTCGCGTCCACAGTGGGCCAGAAGACCGGTGCAGGCGGCCAAAACTGTAGACGTGTTTTGAACTCCAGAGTCGCTACATGGGACTCGAACCAATCGTGTGACCCCACCAATGGATTGCTCTCCGAACGAGGAATCCATTGGTGGGGTCACACGCTCGGTTCGAGGCCCATTTGGCGACTCTGGAGCTCAAAACGCGTGTAGAGTTTTGGCCGCCTCCACCGGTCTTCTGGCCCACTGTGCGACTCGTGCAGCCGCGTCGACGCACAACGAGTCGATTATTTATAGAACAGGCGCAATGGGGAAAAGCAGAAAGCACGTGAAAGCCACGCCCGGATCACACACGTCACACGCGGCCGGTGCGCCCCGCGGCGCGACCGCAGTCAATGAAACGAACGCGGCGGGGGGAAAATTGGAGTTAAAAATGGCGGTGGTTTTCAAAAGCAAAACAATTGAAGGGGGAAACGGCGGCGGTGCTCGGCGCGGCAGTGTGCCGGAAATCCCGCGGGCGGAAGACTTAGACGCGGGGCGGGGCGCCTCTAGGCGGCCCTGGCGGGGCGTCGCGGCGGGGCGTCGCGGCGGGGCGTCGCGGCGGGGCGTCGCGGCGGGGCGTCGCGGCGGGCGGGCGTCGCGGCGGGGCGTCGCGGCGGGGCGTCGCGGCGGGGCGTCGCGGCGGGGCGTCGCGGCGGGGCGTCGCGGCGGGCGCGGCGGCGGGGCGTCGCGGCGGGGCGTCGCGGCGGGGCGTCGCGGCGGGGCGTGCGGCGGGCGTCGCGGCGGGGCGTCGCGGCGGGGCGTCGCGGCGGGGCGTCGCGGCGGGGCGTCGCGGGCGGGGCGTCGCGGCGGGGCGTCGCGGCGGGGCGTCGCGGCGGGGCGTCGCGGCGGGGCGTCGGCCGGCGGGGCGTCGCGGCGGGGCGTCGCGGCGGCGGGGCGTCGCGGCGGGGCGTCGCGGCGGGGCGTCGCGGCGGGGCGTCGCGGCGGGGCGTCGCGGCGGGGCGTCGCGGCGGGGCGTCCGCGGCGGGGCGTCGCGGCGGGGCGTCGCGGCGGGGCGTCGCGGCGGGGCGTCGCGGCGGGGCGTCGCGGCGGGGCGTCGCGGCGGGGCGTCGCGGGCGGGGTCGCGGGGGCGTCGCGGCGGGGCGTCGCGGCGGGGCGTCGCGGCGGGGCGTCGCGGCCGGCGGGCGTCGCGACGGGGCGTCGCGGGGGGGGTGGGCGGGGGTCGCGGCCTCGCAGCGGGGCCGCGCCGGGCGCGCGCGGCCGGGGCGCGCGACGGCGATCCGGGAGGGAGAGTTGCCTCTCTGCACCACCGCGTCGCGCTGCCCAACAACCTCCAGCGGCTCGCTAATTGGAAAGGTGAAAAGGCCTGCGGCGTCGCCGTTTCGGAAAGGTGGGAGGCCCCAAGGGGCCCCGCCCCGCCCCGCCGCGCCGCGCCCCGCCCCGCCCCGCCCCGCGCATATTCTAAATCGAATCCCGCGGGAATTGAGTGGCCCCTGGCTGTATTAGCCGGCGTCGCTGCAGCGCCAGGTCTTCCAGGGGGGAAACCTCAACAAATTTAAAGGAATAAATAGGCTGGCGTCCCGTCAGCCAGGCAGCCAGGCAGCCAGCCAGCCAGCCAGCCAGGCAGCCAGGCAGCCAGCCAGCCAGGCAGCCAGCCAGCCAGCCAGCGAGGCAGCCAGCCAGCCAGCCAGCCAGGCAGCCAGGCAGCCAGCCAGCCAGCCAGGCAGCCAGGCAGCCAGCCAGCCAGCCAGCCAGGCCGCCGGCAAGCGTGCATGCCTGCTTGTCCTCGTCTGCGCGCGGAATGGGACTCGAGGCCAAGACCGGCGCGGAGGCGGCCAAAACCCTAGACGCGTTTTGAGCTCCAGAGTCGCTAAAGAGGACTCGAACCGAGCGTGCGACCCGTTTGTTTTGAGTGCCATTTAGCGACTCTGGAGCTCAAAATTCGTCCGGGGTTCTGACCGCCTCCGCCGGTCTTCTGGCCCACTGGGCGTCGTCGGGCGCTGATCGCAGTGGTGGCGGTTCGATCCCCGGCCCCGGCCGCACCGTTTCCCGCAGTTTCCGCGCGATTTGGGCCACGGCACCACTCACGCTTCAACGCGCCGCGGACCCGTAAGCCCTCGCAGGTACTTAATAATTCCGGCCTGGGGCGGGGCGGGGCGGGGCGGGGCGGGGCGGGGCGAGGCGCGGCGGGGTGGGCACCCCCGGGCGCCGTGAGAGGCACGCCGCGCGCCCCGCCCCGCCCCAGCCGCTCGCCAATGCCTGCGATCCGTTGGCCATTGTGAAGGCGGGCATGGCGTAGCGCAGCGCCCCGATCGATCAAACACGTACACTCCCTGCACGCCGCATTCACGCACACACCTACACGCGCTACACGCGTGCGCGCACCCACCAGTCAACTTCCTCTCATTCATCGGAATTTCAAATCAGCTTTTTGTCCGCCGCTTTTGGTCCGTCCGTACCCCTTTTCGCGGCCTTCCCGCTGCGCTCGGTTCGATGGGGGAAAATTCCGGGCGATGCTGGATTCGTGGTCGTGATCCCCAAACCGGCCAAACTAACGAAGCACGAAGCGTATTAGCAGGGTTTGGGGTTTCCTCGCTCCGCGCCAAGGCGCCGCGCTGGGCGGGCGTTTCCACGTCCCAGGGACCGGCCGGGTTTTTTCAATGAGCCGCGATTTTCGGGGCACCTGGCTAAACCAGCAGGGATCTCACTCGCCCACACACACACACACACACACACACACACGCGGGCCCACTCGCAAACGGAGCGACTGGACCACGTCTGCCCCCACCTATTTGCTAATTAATCACATTGTACCGGCCTGGCCGTCGGCGTGGTGGTGGCGGCGGTGGCGGCGGGGCTTTTAATCAGGCTAATCTCGCTACGGATCACCGCGGCCGCGCCGTCATCCGTGTGGCCACCGCCCCGGGGTGTCGTCGCGACCCCCGCCACCGCGACCTCGCCGTCGACCGCCAGCAGACCGATTCCGAGGGTCCGTTTTCGTCGCTGCGTCTCTCTCGCACTCATGGGGCGTCCCGCACAGGTGCGAGAGAGACGCAGCGACGAAAACGACTCTCGGAATCGGTCTGCAGGCGGCCAGGCCATCAACAATTCGCAGTGCGGGTGCACGATGTGTGTTCGCAGGCTTCGGCTGCTAGCATCCCCCCGGCGGACCGCGCAGCGCGGCGCAGCGCGGCGCAGTGGGCCCGGCGGCGTGGCCGCGGCAGACAGTCCGGACCGGCGTCGCACAGTGGGCCAGAAGACCGGTGGAGGCGGCCAAAACTCTAGACGCGTTTTGAGCTCCAGAGTAGCTAAGCAGGTCTCGAACCGAACGTGTGACCCCACCAATGGACTCCTCGTCCGAAGAGCAATCCATTGGTGGGGTCACGCGTTCGGTTCGAGGCCCATTTAGCGACTCTGGAGCTCAAAACGCGTATGGAGTTTTGGCCGCCTCCACCGGTCTTCTGGTCCACTGTGCGTCGTCGCGCTCCCTCTGGCTCCCTTCCGCTGTGCGGAGCGGTGCGGAGCACTGTATGCACGCCCGGGGCGGCTCGGCGGCTCCTATCCAAAATTAACGCGCGTCCTACAAAATCGCTGGAAAGAATAACAAAATCGGGGTAATTCTTTAATTAACGAGAAATAAACGCTGGCGGGAAAGGGTGGCGGGGCCGCCCGGCGGCGGCGCGGCACGGCACGGCGCGGCACGGCACGGCGCGGCACGGCACGGCGCGGCACGGCGCGGCACGGCGCGGCACGGCGCGGCACGGCGTGCTATGGCTACTCTTTGGCCGCCGCTGGCTACGCTGGCCACGCTGGCTACTCCGCATTGGCTTCCCCTTTAGCCAGCGAGGCTCCGGGGGGAATAACAACTTTTCGTACACAAAACACGCGCGCACGCCGTTTTCTTTTCATTTTCATTCGGCCCCGTTCAGTCCAGTTTTTCCGCGAGCTTTTCCTTTGTTCGGCAGCTTTGGCGCGCGCGGCGACGGCGCGGCTTAGCCTTCCCGGCTTTCCCGGCTCCGCGGAGTGATTAAAGAACAAGACGAGAGGGCTTAAAACATTAGCAGTGGCGAGCGCGGCGAGGCGAGGCGAGGCGGGGCGGGGCGGGGCGGGGTGGGGTGGGGCGGGGGTGGAGCGCAAGGAGGTGCTAATCCAGCTCGCGGACTCGGCGCCGCGGGGTCAGTGCGCACTGTGCGCAGCCACGGCGCACTTGGCATTTCAATCCAGATATGTCTATCTCGCCTCACCTGCTCTCTCTACACGAGCGTTGCACGGCTTCGGCGTCGCCTGGCCGTTCTTGACCCGCACCGTGGAGGCGCGGGGGTGGCGGCGGGGCGAAGATAGGGCACCGGGGCGCGCCGCGCCGAGCCGCCGGGCACAACACGTCCCAACTGCAGCCGCTAGACTGCACTGATGGGATTAGGACGGCAGGGTGCGTTGGTGGTTGCTTGGTGGTGGCGTGCGTGAGTGTGAGAGGGCGTGTGTGTGCGCATGTGTGTGTGTGTGTGTGTATGTGTGTGCGCGCCGGCCGCCGGCCCACAGAGAGAGCGGCTCAGACGATAATTGAATCCTTTTGGCTTCCCGCAATAAGTCTAAGCCCCGCTGTATCGCTACCGTGTCGGCCGCCGCCACCCATTCATAAACGGCAGCAGCGGCACCAATCATCTGCATGTCGCCAAACAAGCCACCCGCCTACACTGCAAAAATCATGAGTGCGTCCATCAGCTTGCCCTCCTGCATCCCCCTGGACAAAGTAGTATCTAAAACTTTGTCCAGGTTCATCCCCGCCGCGGCAGCCGCGGCGAGTCATCTGGCCACCTCTGGCACACCTGTTACCTACTACTGCTACACTGTTAGAGCTCGTGTGTGTGTGTGTGTGTGTGTGTGTGTGTGTGTGTGTGTGTGTGTGTGTCGCCAAGGCGCGCCAAGCCAAGGTGACCCGCTCCCTCCCCTCCCCGCTTCACGCTCTTCATCACACCAGGCGCGTTATCTCCGGGCCGCGATCTGACAGCCGAGAGCACTCACTCCCCCGGCAGCCCCGGCGCCTCCTCCACCCCGCCGCCGCGACTCGCACCACACCGCGCTGCTCCTTTCTCGAGTTTCGCACCGCTTTTCCCTCGCCGGGGCGGGGCGGGGTGGGGTGGGGTGGGGCGGGGCGGGGCGGGGTTGGGGCGGGGCGTGGCGGGGCGTGGCGGGGCGGCGCGGCGCGTGCACCTAATCACGTCAACGACGCGGCCCGCCCGATCGAGATGTAAAACGCTTTATTTGGCAGTCAACATCACGGCGGCGCTTCGCTGGGCGCTACAGCCACAGCGCTATAGCCGGCACGAGACGGACACGCGCGTGGCGACAAGCGAGCGTGCGCACGCGTCACGCCGCGCCACGGCCCGTCACGCGCAGCCAGGATCATGCACGCCAGACGGCCGGCCGGTGTGAGACGGCCTGCTCGAACCGCGGCGGGACTACCACCTCGTCAACCCCGTGGACCGCGGGCGCCGCTGATTCCGCGAGAGTCGTTTTCGTCGCTCTATCCTTCGCGGTGAAAACGGAACCTGGTTTTCCCAGGAAGCCTATGGTAGCGACATAGGCGATTTCCTGGGAAAACCAGATTCCGTTTTCACCGTGCTCTTGCACTCATGGGGCGTCACCGAAAGGTGCGAGAGAGACAGAGCGACGAAAAGGACTCTCGAATGATGATCTTCTGCGACAGTTTGGCGGCGCAATATAAAATTAGGCATCATGTTCCGCCGCCTTTGCTCCCTGTACACTGTACGGGATTTGGCCGGCGGGCGGGTTTGAGCTTGAGCTCGTCGTCTCGTCGAGGCGACCCCCCGGCCGACGGGTTGCGGGCAGGGCAGGGCCGGGATGGGGGTTGCAAGTGGAGCTAACTGAAAACGAGTGGGAGTGAAAACAAACGCATGGGAAGGAAACATGCACGCGCCTCCTCGCCGCGAGAGCCTCCCCCTCCCCCTTCCCCCTCTCCAGCACGCCGCCGTCGGCACCCTGCCCGTCCACCCGCCCCTTCCCTCCCCCAGGGCCCACCCGTGATGAGGGTTACGGGGTTTAGGTTAATATTGTTTGGTCACGAAACAAGACCTTCATTGTTTTCAAAGTGGATCAAAAATTCAACGCTGTGTTAATTAGAATGTCATTGATCTGTGCGGCCGGCCGAGCCAGCAGCCAAGACCTTCGGTCGGGCCGGGCGCCCCCGCCCCCGCCTGCCCTCCCGCCCCAAGGCCTCGACCCGCCCTATCCGCTCTGCGTACTTTCCTGGGCGGTTCGGCTTACAGTGGGCAAGAAGACCGGCGTCGGCGGCCAAAACTCCAGGCGCGTTTTGAGGTCCAGAGTCGCTAAACAGGACTCGAACCGAACGTGTGACCCCACCAACGGACTCCTCGTTCGGAGAGCAACCCATTGGTGGGGTGGCGCGCCCGGTTCGATTCCCATTTTAGCGGCTCCGGAGCTCAAAACCCGACCAAGATTTTGACCGCGTCCACCACCGATCCTCTGGCCCACAGTGCACCAGTTTCGCGACGCTGCAAAGCAGCAGCCCATCTCGCTCGCGCTCCGCATCAGCACGGCTTTCCTTCCGGTGTCCCGGTTGGCCCCGGACGCTCCCGGATGCAGGATTCCCACTCATCCCTGCCATGGTAATGTGGCTGGCTCGGCCGTCCGAGGGGAGGGGGAAGGGGATGGGGCAGACGCCGCTCTCATTGTCAAAACATTCGCCCCATTTACTAAACTAACTCGGCTATCCGCTTCGCGAGTAGCGCGCGGCCCGCGCCGCACCCCCGCCCTCGAGACCCTCGAGACCCTCGAGTCCTTCGCGTCTTTCGCGTCCGCGTGGCTCATGACGGAAGTCAAAGCGGCGCGGAGAGTCGCGGCGCCAGACTTAGCGGCCAATCGCAGCTCTCTTCCCATTTTTGTTGTTGTTGTTTGGAGAGGAGGCGCGACGCAAGGCCGTCGCGCTGCGCGAGGCGCGAGGCCGGCCGTTGTGCGGGGCGGGGGTGGGGGTGAAGGGGGGTGCGGATAATGTGCCTTCCCAAACCCCTGCAAACCCCGGTCGTGTTTATTCAGCCCGAAATGCCGCAGCCGGGCTGTGGGGCTGCTGGCGGACTCCGAGAACAGGGGCTTGCCTCTCTCGCACCGCAACGGCACGCCCTGGGCACGCCGCCGCGCGTGCGAGCGAGACGGAGCGACGCGGATGGCCCGTTTGGAGGCGGCCCGCCGTGGCAGTGGCGTGGCAGCGCCGTGGCAGCGCCGTGGCAGTGCCGTGGCAGTGCCGTGGCAGTGCCGTGGCAGTGCCGTGGCAGCGCATAGCACGCCCGATTCCATTTCCCGTCGTTATTATCCCTGTCTCTCCGCTGTTGTTTCAGTCCCAATCTGTCTATGATATTATCTCTCTCTCTCCGGTCCTTCGTGTCAGTCCCCGCGGCCGCGCAGCCATGGCGCAGCAGCCCCGGCCATCCTCGACGCAGCGCGCGCCAGCCAGCAGGCAGGGCCCCGACAATCGCTTACAAGCAGCGGCGGCAGCCGGCAGCCCCGTGTTCAAACACCGCGAGTACACATTTTTTGGCGGACCTGCCCCGCACCCTCGCGGCGACGCCCGCGCCCCGCCCCGCCCCGCCCCGCCCCGCCCCGCCCCGCCCTGCCCCGCCCCGCGGACGGCGGCCAAGTCGAAACTCTTTCCCCTTGGCCGGCCCGCCTCCGACGCGCCCCTTGCTCTTTCTGATTTCCTGTTTTTACGGCATAAATATGCAAAAACGGAAGCCGATCGGGCAAGGCGAGGCAAGGCGCGCCCTGCCCGGAGGTCCTGGAGACCGCGGCCCGCTCCAGCGCTCCAGCGGGTTGCAGCTGGAGGGAGCAAGAAACAAAACAGCGCCGCGGGATGCGGAGCTCTGCTCTGCTTTTTCGATTCAGAACGTAAACATCCTGACCGCGCCCCGCCGCGCCCCGCCCAGCCGCGCCCAAGCGGGTCCCTAGGCCGCGCGCTAAATGAGTCATGTACTCGGCCGTGTACTTGATGTGCGGCCCAGGCACGGCACTGCCACGGCACGCGCTGTCTGGAATCAGTGCGGAATCAAAACAGATCCATCTGCTGCCGCCTCCACCACCACCCTCATTTCCCTGCACGCCTCGCCTCGCCTACCCCAACCACCCCCGGCTCGGCATGGACACCCCGGCACAGTGGGCCGGAAGACCGGTGGAGGCGGCCAAGACGCGTTTCGAGGTCCAGAGTCTACACAGGACTCGAACCGAGCGTGTGACCCCACCAATGGATTCCTCGTTCGGAGAGCAATCCATTGGTGGGGTCACACGTTCGGTTCGGATCCCATTTGGCGACTCTGGAGCTCAAAACGCGTCTCGCATTTTGGCCGCCTCCACCGGTTTTCCGGCACACTGTGCTAGGCCGACCGGACCGACGGCCACGTGCGCTGGTTCCGAACAGCCGCTCTGTCTCTCTCGCTCTCGTGCGGCGTCCAGCAGCAAGAGAGAGACAGCGCATCGGACTGCTGGCGCCGCGCGGCCGTGGGAAGGTGTGGGAATGCTGCGCCAAGTGCAGAGGCTGGAAACCCCGGTGCCACGCCACGCCGCCAGTCCACGCCATGTGCAGGGCACAATTTATGGCACCTCACCTGCCCGCCGTTGTCGTTGCAGTGTAGTGCCAGTGCCAACCAGGCCGGCGCACTGGCGGCTCCACGGCCCCGCACTTTGAGGACTCCCCGCCGCACACCTTTTGCAAACACCTTTTTATTGGGGGTGTCGGACGGAGCGCCTCCGCCACTTCCTCCAGCAGTGCCGCAGCGCTGCCGACTCGACTGGCTAAGCACGGATCAGCACCCCTGTTGTGTGGAGGACCCCCTCCCCCGCCCCACCCCCGCCGTGCCGGCGCCAGGCTGGCGGGGCGCGGCGCGGCCAAGGCGGCTCCGGACGGACTGACGGACTCCGGACGTCGCCGGGCGGACAAGGGACGACAGGAGGCTGTAAAAGAAGTAAGCCTTGCCGGCGGCCACCTTGACGACCTCGATGGAGGCCGAGGACCGCAGAGGTCACGGAGGTCACGGAGGAGGTCACGGAGGAGGTCACGGAGGAGGTCATGGAGGAGGTCACGGAGGAGGTCACAGAGGAGGTCGCAGGGGACGTCACGGGGGAGGTCACGGAGGAGGTCACGGAGGAGGTCATGGAGGAGGTCATGGAGGAGGTCACGGAGGAGGTCACGGAGGAGGTCGCAGGGGACGTCACGGGGGAGGTCACGGAGGTTTCGCGCGAATAAGGGACAGGGCCCCGCCGGCGGTGTTGAGACCCTGTCCAGGGTTGAGACTGGGGACTGGGGGCTGGGCAAGTAGAACCCAAGGCACAGCCCCGCACCCATCGCACTCACTGGGCGTTCTTTTGGGCGAGAGAGAGAGACAGAGCTGCGGCTCTCGTAATCAGTCTGCAGGTTAGCCTAATTGTCCTTGTTTACAGTAGATTTCTGGAATCACGTAACGGCGAATCGAGAGGCGGTTGTTTGTTGACGGAGTGGTCCACCACGGCCGTCGTCCTCACGCCACGCTGGTGCAAAACGAGCGCGCATCAGCCTGTGCACAGTGTGCACACACGATAAGCCCGGGCTATCTCCCTCCAGCGAGAGCATGAGCGAGAGAGACAGCAAGCGTCCGTCGTCCCTCCTCCCCCAGCACGCACCGCACAGCACGCGCCCACCAAGACGCCACCCTTCACGACTTCGCGCCGTTTACCCGCCTTTTTGCGCCCCTTTGGGGTCCTTCGGGCTGGAGAGGGATTACAGGTCCCCTCTCGGACGTTTCGTTCTCACGGCCCCGCAGCCCCGCAGCATCGCAGAGAGCACTGCAGTTTATTTTACCTTGCGGCTTCGGGCGGCCCGGATGCGGATAAAGGACGCCTATCGCCTGGCTGTGAATGACCGCCAAATGGGGCGCCGGTGCACGGCACGGCGCGGCACGGCGCGGCACGGCATGGCACGGCGCGGCCAGGTGGAAAGAGTCGTAAATACAACTATCTGTCGTCCTGGCGGTCATTGAATGCCATTGAAGGCCGTCCAATTCCACCGGGTGGGTAGCGCCGCGGCGTGGTGGCGTGGCCATTGACACGACGTGCTTTATGATGCCGGCGTGGATACTTTGTCCAGGAGGACACAGCAGGGCACCGCCGGCACCGTCAACGACAAGTGATTGAGCGAGACGGTTATTCAGGCGGAGGTCACCGACGTTGGCCTGCACCGCGCCGGCCGTGCCGCTGCGCCCCGCGACGTCGTTGCGCGGGGGCCGCGGGGGCCGCGGGGGCCGCGGGGGCCGCGGGGGCCGCGGGGGCCGCGGGGGCCGCGGGGGCGTGGCGGCCGTGCCGTGGGAGATGCGAGAGGCGCGCCATGCTGGCCGTTGCCATGGCGACGGGATGGCATGCCACTGGGCGCCGCGGGGGGCCGAGCGAGCAAGCCGCGCGAGCCGAGCGCAGCGCGCAGCAACGCGCCATGATACGCTGATGCCTCGGCCCGGCCGGCCTCGGCTCGGCCCCCACCAGCGCATCGCGTCATCGCGGCCGCGTCGCGACGCCGCCCCACAGTGGGCCAGAAGCCGGTGGAGGCGGCCAAAACTCTAGACGCGTTTTGAGCTCCAGAGTCGCTAAATGGGACTCGAACCGAGCGTGTGACCCCACCAATGGATTGCTCTCCGGACGAGGAATCCATTGGTGGGGTCACCCGTTCGGTTCGAGTCCCATTTAGCGACTCTGGAGCTCAAAACGCGTCTAGAGTTTTGGCCGCCTCCACCGGCTTCTGGCCCACTGTGCGTCGCACCGCTCAGGCTTGGCGCCTCGGCGGCTCTCGCGAGGTTGGGATGGTGTGCCATCGGGGCGAGGATCACCGTGGACCAGACTGCAGAGTGATTCCACGCACTGCGGGAAGGCCTGCCGCCTCCCTGTACCTCCCCATGGGTGGGAGAGAGACAGCGGGTTGGCGGTAGGCCCCTGAGTAGCCCGGGCCTCCCCGCACTGCCCGGAACCACTCTGCTGGCGGTTGACGGGCAGGTGCCCTTCGGCCGCGGTGGCAGCGACGCAGCGAAGTGGCCTCCGCGCTGCCGTCGCCCGCCGTCCTGGCCCGCTTGTTTTCTCAGCAAACATTTGAATTTTGATCCGCCCCCGCCGCGCCCGCCGCGCCTCCAGGATGATTCCGAACGCCACTTTCGTCGATCCGTCTGTCTCTCTCTCTCTCTCCCTCTCGCACCTCAGGGTCGCCCCATGAGTGCGAGAGAGACCAACGCTCCTGCTTCGGAATCGCCCTGGCTGGCCGCGCCACTCGCAGTCCGCCCGCGTCCACGCGACAGAGGTTTACCCGCAGTGTGGCGAGAGGAGAAAATCGAACCCGTCGGGATTCGAACCCGAGATTTCTGCCTTATACCCTCCGGCAGCCTCGTTTCTCCGGCGACTTTTCGACAGTCGCCCTGCTCGCTCCGCTCCCAGTGCCATGGATGAATGCGAGATGTCGCCGAGGGGTGAATCACAAGTGTACTCAAGTGTACAAATAAGCCCGTACTCAGTGTACTCACAAGTTTAAAAGGGTCAAAATTCGCCAGTTTTTCGGCCGATTTGGCGTTGAGTGCCGTTTAAAACGCTAAATAAAGCCTTAAAACGTTTACAAATGTGAAATTTATGAGTAAAATATGGTGTACTCATCCGTACTCATGTACTCATGTGTACATCAGAACGCCGAGTGATTCACCCCTCGGATGTCGCTGTCTCTGTTTCTCCGGAGCGCCGCGGGGCCGCGGCACTGTGGGACATTTAATACTACTTTCTGTATAAGGGGCGTGCATTATACACACGTGTGTACTCACATGCCGTCCCGGCAGAGTCGTGGCAATCCCGGCAGCCAGCGCCAGCCAGCCAGGCAGTGGGCCAGGCAGTGGGCCAGGCAGTGGGCCAGGCAGCCAGCGCGAGAGAGACAGGCTGCCGCGTTTTGATATGACCACCAGGATTGTTGACTTTGTCATATTGAAACACATTATTACCAGCGGAAAAACAGTGGCGCCATTGCCAGTGGCGGGGCGGAAACACACCGCGGCGGGAAGGGCGTGTGCGTGCGAGTGTGCGTGCGAGTGTGTGTGTGTGTGTGTGTGTGTGTGAGAGAGAGAGAGAGAGAGAGAGAGAGAGAGAGAGAGAGAGAGAGAGAGAGAGAGAGAGAGAGAGAGAGAGAGAGAGAGAGAGAGAGAGAGAGAGAGAGAGAGAGAGAGAGAGAGAGAGAGAGAGAGAGAGTGACTGACTGACTGTGTACACCGCCGCGAAACACGCTCTCGAATGTGAATGTGAATGTCGTACCGCCGCGGCGACTAATCGAATTCGTTCATTGAATTCATTCGATATCCCGATAGCGCCCCGAATGGGTTTCCGCGTTTGAATAAAGTCGCGTCCTGCAGGAAGAGGGGGAGGGGAGGGGAGGGGAGGGGGCGACCCAGTGGCGCCGCCAAACAGGCAAGCGTGGTGACGAAATAATTTGCATCCCGCGTGTGTTGACACAGGTGCTAAAATATGTGGATAAATATGTATCTGCGCTCGCGCCGCTCGCGGGGGCGAGGTGAGTCCGTCCGTCCTGGAGTCACAACAGTCATTACTTTTTAACCTGTTTAGGAAAGCAGTGCGCGCCCGGGTCTGACCCAAATGCGTTCCCAAACGCGCGCGGCGCGGCAACGGCACTGTGAAATGATGCAGTGGACGCCCATTTGCACTCGAGCCGCGTCGCGGAGGAGCTGCGGGGGGATGAACGAAAAACCTGGCGAGCCCTGCCACGCTGCCACGCCCCGCACACTGATGCCGAGAGTCGTTTCCGTCTCTCTCGCACCTCGATGAGTGCGAGAGAGACAGAGCGACGAAAACGACTCTCAGTGTGCTGCCACGCCAGGCTGGCCGCATCGCCGCCGACTCCGCGCGGGGAGGACGAGGCGGCGGAGGGGATGCTGCGATACTCTGCGCTGTTGTGGGTCTTCGGTCTTCGCCGCGCCCTTCTCCTCCTCCTCCTCCAGACGACATGCAAATTACCTCGCATTGTGCGCGGAGATTGGCTCCATTGGACGAGCCGAAGCGAGCCGAGGCGGAGTGGGGCTGGCGGCCTGTCGCGGCGGCCGGGCGTGCCGAGCGGCCCTCATCGTGGTGGCGCTGGCCGCGGCGGTGGCGGAGGTCGTTCGCACGGTGGGTCAGAAGACGGGCGCAGGGGGCCAAAGTCCCAGACGCGTTTTGAGCTCCAGAGTCGCTAAACAGGACTCGAACCGGACGTGTGACCCCACCAATGGATTCCTCGTTCGGAGAGCCATCCATTGGTGGGGTCACACGTTCGGTTATTCGAGTTCCATTTGGCGACTCTGGAGCTCAAAACGCGTCCGGGATTTTGACCGCCACCGCCGGTCTTCTGGCCCACTGTGCTGCGGCCCTGCGGCAGTGCCTCCGCCGCCGTCCCGTCCCGCTGTGCGGTAGCCAGACAACAGACAAATAACCCCCTAATCCCTTTCGAGTGGTTGACGTAGAACGGTCCGTGTGTGAGTGTGTGAGTGTGTGTGCGTGCGTGCGTGCGTGTGTGCACAGTGGTATAACCTTCTCCCGAACCACCCACCCGTCCAACCCCTTCAACTTATTCATCTTCCCAAAAGCCGCAAAACGCTAAGCCCGGGCCGGTTCGTCCGAGGCGGCCGAGGCGCGCCCGTTTTCGCCAAAGGCGGCCAAAGGGTGCCGTTGCCGTTTCACGGCGTCTCACGCACAACTAGGCAATGCAACGCGAAAGCGATGCGATCCCTGTTTTGTGCGCCGGCCTCTCTCTCTCTCTCTCTCTCTCTCTCTCTCTCTCTCTCTCTCTCTCTCTCTCTCTCTCTCTCTCTCTCTCTCTCTCTCTCTCATGTTTTTTCTAGATGTATAAATTAATAAGTTAGCTCCTTCTTTCATAGCAAAATTATCAAATGTTATTATCCTCCCAAAAACTGTGATGTAAAAATAAGTAAATTTTAATCTTCTAAAATGTTTAAAGTGTTAACTTGTCATTGTAAATTTTACATATTCTCAAAAATGTCTTTTTGTTTGTATAGAATCAAAATCTTTTCTCTTCCTTTTATTAAATTATCTAAAACATGTTATGTATATTTCGGTATTGCTTAGTTAAAAAAAAAAATATCATACTCTGTAAATTCTAAAATTTTATCTAAGCTCACAAAAATGTAAACACTGCAGCACAACATAAACACTAAAAAAAAAACAATAATACTGCATGCATATTTTGTGACAAAATTGAACTCATGTCCTGGCCCTAATTGTTAAAAACAAAATCCCCCCAATAAATAATTTTAAAAACTAAACTAAACTCTCTCTCTCTCTCTCTCTCTCTCTCTCTCTCTCTCTCCTCTCTCTCTCTCTCTCTCTCTCTCTCTCTCTCTCTCTCTCTCTCTCTCTCTCTCTCTCTCTCTCTCACTCCCTCCCTCCCTCCCTCCCAGGCCGTGCCGCTGTTGGCAGGTGTTGGCGGGCAGCCCACCCACCGCGGCGGCACGGCCATTCAGGAGAGAGGGTCGTCGCTCCGTCTCCCTCGCACCCTTATGGAGGGCCCCACGAGTGCGACAGAGACAGAGCGACGAAACGACTCTTCCGAATCGCTGCTCGGCAGGACACTGCGGCGCGGTAGCGAGCTAGCTGTGTCGTGGCCGTCGAAGTCGCCGGCTTATCCCCGCGCCTCCCAGCGGTGTCTTTGGTCTCGGCTAATCGGAAGCTAATAGGCTGGGTGTCACCACTACACCGTGTTGGGGCGCTGCTCCGCCAGCTCGGCCAGCTCGGCCATGACGGTGTGCTGCCAACGGCAACGCGTCGACGCGACGCCGCGGCACATTTTCCTTCCACTGCAGGGATCCGCGGCGCAGGGCCAGGAGGCAGGTGGGGGTGGTCACACTAGACGCGTTTTGAGCTCCTGAGTCGCGAGATGGGACTCGAAATGAACGTGTGACCCCACCACGGTGTAGAGAGACTCGGTGGCGGCACGGGCCCGCCTGGGCTGGCCCGAAAACGGGGACGGATTAGGGCGCCCGCCGGCCACCAAGCGAAGCGCCACCGTCACCCGGGGGCCAACTGCGACGCTGCGGTCGGGGCGGCCGATGCAGCTGGCCGGCCGCCTCCGGTCAGCTTCGCGCGGAGGGACCGTCAACCCGAGCACGGTGCAGCGCGCTTGCCGAACGACGAGCCGAGCAGGGCCGAGCCGATCGGAGCGTGGCGCGGCGTAGTTGCGGGCCGAGATACGCAGCCCGTCCGCGCGAAGCTGAGCCGAGGCGGCCGGCCGCTGGCATCGGCCGCCCCGACCGCAGCTACGCGCGCCGAGCGTCGTAGTTGGCCCCCGGGCGACAGTGGCGATACTGGTGGCCGGCGGGTGCCCTAATCCGTCCCCGATTTGGGGGACAGCGCGCGCTATGGGAAGGATAGCCCCGTGCCGCCACCGAGTCTCTCTACACCGTGGACCCCACCAATGGATTCCTCGTTCGGAGAGCAATCCGTTGGTGGGGTCACGCGTTCGGTTCGAGTCCCATTTAGCGACTCTGGAGCTCGAAACCCGTCGGGAATTTCGACCGCCTCCGCCGGTTTTCTGGGCCACAAGGCGGCGTGACCACTCAGAGGATCACTTCTCAGCTTGGTCAGAGTCTTAATTGAATAGCGCCTTGCGAGATTGTTCTCGAATTTTTGCCGCCCCGAACCCAAACTCTACTTTGGGCCCAAAGTCCGCCGAGTCGCCGCCGACAGCCTAACCTAACCTGCGCGCCGGCCGGCCAAGACTATCCGCTTATTGAGAGGAGTCGCTTTGCTGGAGGGAGACCGATCTACGAATTATTTAACGCGCTGCCCCGCGCTGCCCCACTACACTGCCCTCCGCCCGAACTTTGAACAAGCAAGACGCCCAGCTCTCCTCCCCTCACTCACTCTTTGTGGGCTGCTGCGGGGGGCGCGGCCCGCACAGTGGGCCAGAAGCCGGTGGAGGCGGCCAAAACTCCAGACGCGTTTTGAGCTCCAGAGTCGTTAAATGGGACTCGAACCGAACGTGTGACCCCACCAATGGATTGCTCTTCGGACGAGGAGTCCATTGGTGGGGTCACACGTTCGGTTCGAGGCCTGCTTACCGACTCTGGAGCTCAAAACGCGTCTGGAGTTTTGGCCGCCTCCACTGGTCTTCTGGCCCACTGTTCCCCGCGGCCGGCCAGAAATCTGACTTACAGGGTAAGGCCTCGCCGGGTACTGGGGACCATTGTTCCTACTTTTTCGGGGGTGTTGGAGTTTCCCCGGCGCGGCGCGGCGTGGCGGCTGGTCCTGGTTAGAGGCGACGGGGATGCAAAACCGCGCACTGCCGCACCCCGCCTCGCTCGGCACCACGGCCGGGCACTTTGCGGCACTTGAGGGCCTTCGCTGCTACGCTCGTGATTTCCCTCCGCTCAGCTCCCTTCCTCTCCTTCTCCCCTCGATAAACACTATTACATTCAATCACCCACGCAGCCCGGGGCTCGATGCCACCGAACAAACACGCAAAGAAGGCGCCTGGCCGCACAGTGGGCCAGAAGACCGGTGGGGGCGGTCAAAACTCCAGACGCGTTTTGAGCTCCAGAGTCGCTGAACAGTACTCGAACCGAACGTGTGACTCCACCAATGGATTGCTCGTTCGGAGAGCAATCCATTGGTGGGGTCACACATCCGGTTCGAGTCCCATTCAGACACTCTGGAGCTCAAAGACGCTTCTAGATTTTGGCCGCCTCCGCCTTCAGACAAATCTACAGTGGGACGGGTGTTCGAACCGGCGTCACTCACCTCGACGCGCTCCTCCTTAAGGTCGACCTTGAGGGCGAGCTGCTCGCGCAGCACCACGTCCGGGTAGTGCGTCTTGTCGAAGGTGGCCTCCAGGTGCTCCAGCTGCTCCTCCGTGAAGATGGTCCGGTGCCTCCGCTTCCTCTTGGGCGGCGGCGCGCCGGGGTGGCCGCCCGTCAGGCCGTGGTGGGCGCCGAGGCCGTGGTGGCCGCCCAGGGCGTGGTGGGCGCTCAGGGCGGGGTGGCCGCTCAGCGGGCTGTGGTGGCCGCCGAGGTGCGGGCCCACCAGCGGGTGGTGCACCAGGTGGTGCTGCTGGCCGTGCTGGCTGGGGTGCCGCGGGCTGCCCATCGGGCTGCCCATCGGGCTGGACGCGAAGGACGCCGCGACGTGGGACATGTAGGCGCCGGAGTAGAGGTTGGGGTACGCCACCGCTGTCGACAAAGAAAACCGGTTAGGAACTCCCGCCAAAACGGTGTGCCAGAACTCAAAAGAAGGTCTGAGCCGGAAGAACTAAAACGGATCCTATGAGAAATGTACGTTGCGGATGACGTATCGAGCTCATCCGCGCCGCGCACATTTCTCATAGAAACCGTTATTTCTGACCCGTTTTTCCACTTCATATGATCCGCTCCACAGCTACTTTGGTCCCAGTGCACAGTGGGCCAGAAGACCGGTGGAGGCGGCCAAAATCCTGGACGCGTTTTGAGCTCCAGAGTCGCTTAATGGGACCCCACCAATGGATGGCTCTCTGAACGAGGAATCCATTGATGCGGTCACACGTTCGGTTCGAGTCCTGTTAAGCGACGCTGGAGCTCAAAACGCGTCTAGATAATTTTAGCCGCCTCCACCGGTCTTCTGGCCCACTGTGTAGTGGCCTAGTTCGGCTGATGATGCTGAGGCGGAAAAGGGGGACCGAAAACAAAGGTGAGGCTGCGCGCGAAACGGCAAAGCGCGGCAAAGCGTCCTCCCTGCAGACCGCGAGGCCGCGAGGCATGGCCAGGCCGCCAAGGCTGTCTTGCTGCTAAGACGCTTGCGTTCCGAGGCATCAAGAGCGGATTTCAAATCGCAGCGGGCCAAGAGTCACACACTGTCTGTTAAAAAGTGTTTCATTTTTTTATTTTTTTTTCGGGGTGGGGGGCGCTAATGCATTTGCTGGGCGCGGCGTTCCGTCACTCTGCATGTCCGTTCGCTTCGTTGCGTCGCGGCGCCGCAATCCGCCTTGCGACTCAGGAAAGCAGCTTTCGTGGCTTTCGGTTGTCTCCAGAGAGAACAAAACACAACTCAAACGCGCCGAAAGTAGAGCGGCAGGGAAAAGGCAATTGTTTACTGTGTTAACGAGAATCGATTTTCGTAGGCGCACAGTGGGCCAGAAGCCGGTGGAGGCGGCCAAAACTCTAGACGCGTTTTGAGCTCCAGAGTCGCTAAATGGGACTCGAACCGAACGTGTGACCTCACCAATCGATTCCTCGTCCGGAGAGCAATCCATTGGTGGGGTCACACGTTCGGTTCGAGTCCCATTTAGCGACTCTGGAGCTCAAAACGCGTCTAGAGTTTTGGCCGCCTCCACCGGCTTCTGGCCCACTGTGAGGCGTCATTCTCTCTCACCCATTGGACCACGCGACGGCGCGGATCCGTCTTCGGAGAACAGCGACGTTTCGAAACAAGCCCGTAAAAAATACTAAAGAAGGAATACGAAAAGGCCCGAAGAACGTTTGCATGCAAACGCGAGTCGCGGTTCCGAGAAAAAGTTTGGGCAGCGCGCCTCAAGTTGGCGGCGCGGGGGAGGGCGAGTGCGACGGAACGGCGCGGACCGCCGCCAAGCCGCGAACGGCGAGGAGGCGGGCCGAGGCGGGACGCACAATTCGCCGAGACGACTCAAATCGTCGGCCATCCGCAGCGAGCCGCGGAGCCGCGGCCGGCGGGAGGAGTGGAGGAATAATACTGCATAATGAATAAAGTAAAACCGATTGTTTTCTTTCCCAGCTCAGTTCGGAACGCCGCAGATATTTTTTATGAGGGCGGCGGCGGCGCTCCGGAGAACTCCCCGAGGCGCGCACCTCCGCGTCGGCGGGGCGGCCGAGCCCCGCGCCGCACCGCGCCGGCCACAAGGCACGGCACAAGGCGCCCCGCCCCCGGCCAGAATAATGCAAACGAAATATCGGCTATAATGTACTTAGCGAGCTGAAAAATAGCTCGATCGCTTGGCGATGTAGTAACCCTTTCTCCACTCCCGCACAGTGGGCCGGAAGACCGGTGGAGGTGGTCGAAATTCCGGAAGCGTTTTTGCGCGCTAAATGGGACTTGAACCGATCGTGTGACCCCACCAAAGGATTGCCCTCTGAACGAGGATTCCATTGGTGGGGGTCACACGCTCGGAGGGCGACGCGCGGAGCTGTAAAACGCAATTGCATAATCGCTACTTGAAGTAAATAAAACGCAAATTTGAGTTTGCAGTGTGTGCTCGGCTCTGCGTCCGCAGTGACTGACCACCGCGTCGTCGCGGGCCGCTTTGGGCATTAGCGGTGGCCTTGGCCAGCCTTGACGGCTCGACGGGGCCGCTGCAGCGCACGGCGCACCTCGGCGCACGCAGCCCCGGCAGCCACGGCAGCCCCGCAAGTGCGACAAGCTGGCGAGCAACACCGCCCAGCCGAGGGTCATTGCGGGAAGAAAGAAGGCAAGAAGTGGGCCATTTGGCGGCCGGCAGACTCATTCCGAGAGTCGTTTTCGTCGCCCTGCGTCTCTCTCGCACTCATGGGGCGTCCCGTAGAGGTGCGAGGGAGACTGTCGGAGTCGGTGCGCTGGCGAGTAGAGGCTTACCCAGGAAGTCGGCGGGGGTGGCGCCGAAGCCGGTGGCGGCGGCCGCGGCGAGGTGTCCGAGGTGGATGGGGTGCCGCAGGATGGCCGCGGCGGCCGGTCCGGACATCCTGCAAGGAAGAGCAAAGCGGACTGACGCTCTGTCTCTCTCGCACCCACACGGGGCGCCCATGAGTGCGAGAGAGACAGAGCGACGGAAACGAATCGGTCTACAGGACGAGCACGGGCAGCGGGCGGCGACATTGCCGGTCACCGAGCTAGTACTCCGATATGCTGATCGCTCGGCCGGGAAGGCCCTCGCAACACTGTGTATTCGATTCCGCGAAAAGCCGAAGTGTTGCATTCGCGTGCACTTTAACCGGATTGGCTGGCCGATTACAATGCATTTGAATGGGTGTTGGGCCGATTCCGTTTGACACTGTGCGCGTCAGAGGTGCGCTGTCCGGTCGCTAATCAAGTCACCCAACTTGTCGTCTAGTCGTTATTCGACTAGGGCCCCGAGGCCCTGCAGACTGATTCCGAGAGTCGTTTTCGTCGCTCTGCCTCTCTCGCACTGATGGGGCGTCGTGTATGGGTGCGAGAGAGACAGAGCGACGAAAACGACTCTCGGAATCAGTCTGCAGGGCCTCGGGGCCCTAGTCGAATAACGACTAGACAAAAAGTGGCATGGCGAAGCCCGCGGCGCGGTGACGCCGCCATTAGCAAGGTAAATGGGTTGCAAATAAATCCCGCTAATCCGCAACTTACACGGCAGCAACACCGTGCTACACCGTGGGGCCTGTCCACCCTGTCTGGCCGTGAGGACTACGTGCGCAGCGAGGTCCTCGCGACCGCGGCAAGGCGCGGCAAGGCGCATAGAGGCCAGAGGCCAGAGGCCGGCGACGCACCTGGTTGGCGTGGCGCTGGCCGAGCTGACGGCGGGCCGCGGGGCCAGGATGCTGTCGATGGTGAAGAGAGACGAGGCCGCCGACGTCGGCGACGTCGTCTGCTTCAGCTCGAGGTTGTTGTTGTAGTACAGGGGCAGGTGGAGGCGGGTGTAGGCGGGGGGCATGGCGCGCGGGCTGGTGGACGGACTCCGGGCGGGCGAGCTGGACGGGCTGGCCGAGGTGGCGGACGCGGGCGGTGAGGGCGACCTGCCCGCGGGCTGGTGCATGTGCGCGGTCACCGTCTCCACCATGTCGCGCGCGATGTCGTGGCCCTGGCCGGGGTAGCCCGCGCTGCCACAGCTGCTGTCGGAGGCGCGCCGCAGCTGCAGGCGACGCTGGTCTCCGGGACTGAAGTCCTCCGGCGAGGGCTCCGGGTCGTTGTCGGGCAGCTCCGGGCCGTCCAGGCCGTCCTCGTAGGGCCGATGGTGGAGGTGGTGGTGGGGCGCCAGGGGCGGCGAGCCCCCGAACCGGAGCAGGAAGGCCTCCGTGCTGGCGGGTAGTCCCGGCGCGGCACTCGGCGCGGCGCTCGCGGGGGCGGTCGACGCCGTCGACGCCGTGCTCGAGATCACGGTCACTGTCACTGCACGCACGGTCACGCGGCTCGTCGGTCCAGCACGCGGTGCACGCGGGGCGCAGGGCTGAGACTCGCCTGTTGATCCTGCCGCCTGCACTCGCGTCTCGCCCGCACTCGCCTCGGGGTCGCGTTGGGGACTGAGCTGGGCGCTGAGCAGCGGAGCACAGCGGAGCAGGAGCATCCGTCGGCCATCCAGCCATCCAACGAGCGGCGACGCAGTCTCGGCTTGGCCGTCTGCCCCGCCCCGCGCGCCGCCCGACCCCGCCGCCCCCACCCCGTGCCTGCAAGCCCCTCCCCCCATCCCCTCCACCGGCATCGCCCGGCACGCCACTGCCAGCGCAGCGCCACGCAGCGCGCAGCCCCGCGGCAGCGGGGCCGGCATCGGCGCCGAGAGCCGAGCCGCGGGGTGGGGGCAGCCTGAACATGGAGCGCGAGCGACGAGCGACGCGCGAGGCGGGATGGGATGTCCTCCTGGCCGTCCTGGATGGCGGCACGGCGGGCAGCGTCACGGAGCAAGATGGTATGGAGCACCGGCTCTGGCCCAGCGGCATAGGGCTGGCGAACTACCTTTCGCGGCGGCAGTTGGAGCTTGCCCCGCTCGCCACCGCGCGGCGCTCGCGTCGTTATGGCTCTGCCCCGGCCGCTGGGCGCCTCTGCTGGCCACTGTGAAGCATGGGCCGGGGACTGTTTTTCGGCTTTAAGTCCTAAACCGTTCAAATAAAAGGGGTAGTGTAAGCGAGGCGATTGTAGGTCTCAGTCTAAGCTACAATCGCCTCGCTTAGTACACCCCCCTAACTTCAACGGCCTAGGAGCTACGACCGAGAAACCATCTCCCGCCGGCACTCCGTCCCCAGTTGTTTGTTCGTTCGTTCCGTTAATTTTAATTTGGTTTTGGTTGTGGCATGGTGTGGTTACAGGACACAATGGTAAGAGAAAATATTTTATTCAGTAAAATAATTTTATAACATTTGATTGAGCATTCTGATAATAAAATATAAAAATGTACTATGATAAGAAACATGAAAATGAAACATGTTTATTCTTTGGAACAAAGACTAAAACTGTCAACACGATACTATAAGAAAATGGTAGCTCAATTATGATCCTTATGGTAAATATATGCAAATATTTCACAGATCACTTCCAAATCATACAGAATATATGATGCTTGTGGTGTTTTGAGCACCAGTACAGTTAACAGTTTATCATTTAAAAACAATATTTACAATGGCGTTAAAGAGATAAAATACACATTTGAATTAAAAAAATGTGCTGACACATTTACTTAAAATAAGTCAAGAGTTTATCATGTGAGGTGAGCCGACTTCCTATATCCTTTGTGCTTCTTTTTTAGGTGTTGGGTCTTCTCATTCCACCGTTTTGCAAGGAAGTGCATTCTCATGATCAAATAAAACTTCATCACAGATTTGGTGAGTTCATTTTCATGTGCATGGCATCCAATTTTAGGTACTGCTACATTCTCCAACTTGGCAAGAATGACAAATAGTAGATTCTCCTCCATTTCATTGTGCAAGCTGCCTCTGACTACGGTGTTCTCCAAACAGCGCAAAAGCTTAATCAGGCTATCAGCAGCATACGTCAGCCAGCCTTTACTCTTAAGAGTGATCAGCATGTCAACATCTGTATGTTCTTGAGATGTCTTTTTCAAGCACTTTTGACAGAATTCACAGTCTTTTCTTGCATATTTTGTGGAGTGTCTTGCTACATATCCTCCAATATAACTAAGGGCGAACTCATCCACTCCCTCACATAAATAGTCATGATCAACATGCTCCATTATCTCAGGAATATCATCAAGATCTTCTCCTAGAAAAATAAAAATACACAATTAGTATTGAATTATATTATTTCAATGTGACTGGTGTGATGCATGAAGTAAAAATTTACCCAAATTTATTATTTCATCCAGTTTGTCAGAAAGCGCCTTCCTTCTTTCCTCAACTCTTTTTGTTTTCAGGTCCTGTATATTCAGAAGACTTGTAACCATGTCCCCACCAGTAATATTGCTGCCTTTAGGGGGCTTCACCAGGGAATAAATAGAGAGCAGTCGAAAGAGCTGAGCAAAGACACGAGGTTCAGGGTGAGTATTACCCCCACACGACTGTCTAACTAGACCAAAAAACCTCTGAAAAGGACAAGAAACGAATGAATACCATGTCAGTTGCCGCAGGATATGGGTTAGCTTGCAAAATTTCACTTACCTCCAAAGCATCTTGGTTGAACCGAGCGGTCATGACATATTTAAATTTTACAGTGTTAATCAGGTAGTTCACTAACTGAAGTGATCCTTTTAGGGTAACTATTAAACCATGATCAGTTGACTCAGAAAAAATAAAATCTTCTTGTTCTAGTTCTTTTTCAGTCTTTTCTTTTGGCCTTTTTCCTTCTTTTCTTAATCCTTCAACCCGTGCTTTTTCCCCAGCTACCAATTTAATTTTTAATTTCTTGTCTGACCACTCCTTCAGGGAGATAAAGTAAAGCAGAAAATCTTCTATAGCCTGCAACATGATTTTATTTAGAAATCATTTTATATTATATACCAAACCCAATCAAAAATTATTCAGGTTGATGAATAGATTGCTTACTTTGGTGTGAGCAGAATTTAATGTCATTGCATTTTGGGGTCTGTTTGAATTCATGGCATCAGCTAAATTGTTGACAAGCAAACAAAATTTAGCGGACTCCTCACAGTCATCCAGTTCATCAGAGCCTTGGAATTTGAAACTGTGCATTGCTGCTGCCACTGATGAACTCCAAAACTGAAAGAAGTGGAAAGCAAGGTTTTAAATGTATCATTATATTTTGACTGAGTTTTATTTGATTTGTAGGTACCTGCCAGGCCATCTTAACGTTCATCTTTTGCCATGGATTGGGGTTGAGATGGTCCTCAGTTAGTTTGGGGCATTCTCGAAGTCCAACTTGGCGGATGGTATCAGCTCGCAGAACTGCTTTCCAGTGCTGCCATTTAATTTGACCATTTGGAGTCTGTCAAGAATCATTGCAAGGTAAGTGTTAAAGCACTTTCAATCATTTAAATTCAAGTATGTTGGAAATATTAAAGAATTAACGTATTACTTACATTCAACACCTTCTTTCCGCAGAAGCAGTTTCTCATGCATTTTACAAGATGTGGGAAATCTGACAGAAACCATAATCTTCTGTCACTGTCGCATGGGTGTTCAGAGCTTGGATTATCCCTGTCTATACCAAACTTCGTCCACATGCCACGATTCCATTTTGCACCGTCAGTCACAACTCCATCAACATAGTATCCACTCCTCTCTAGAAGAATGACAGCTTCAAGCACAAGCTTTGTCAGTTGATCGTCGGTTGCATTGCTTCTGGTGAGAAAGGCACCAATAGCTTGAACCCACTTTCCTTTAAATGGTTGGAATGTTATGACAAGTGCATGATCCCCCAAGTTTTTATCCCTTTTATTTTGTCTCTGTTCATTTGCTTTTTCTCTCCGTTTTACTTTTGCTTGCTGATTGGGGTCTTGAGGAAGCTTTTTCCTTGCAGCTGTCACAGCTTCTGCAAAACTCTCTCCAAGGCTGTCCGTGTTTTCTTCTCCCATGTCAACTAAGCCACCATACCTCAACATTGAACTGTCAAAGTGGACTCCCTCAATAAGTTTCATCTCATCAACAAGAATGACACCTGTAAAAGATGTAATTATGTTAAACCTTTCTGGTATTATAATTATTTATAAATTTTTTGATAATTCAAAATTTACTTACCGTGTTTATCTATTTCCTTCATATCCGATGCTTTTATCTTCATCATTTCCAGAGTTTGAATTTGAAACCCGTATCCTCCCGAGTAATTTTTGAGGTACCCATTCATAGTAGAATTGCATGGCAAGGGCAAAATTTTGTGCTGCCTTATGTGATTAAACAGTTTTTTATCTTTTATCCTCATAAGGAGGCATTCGTACACCCATTCTGCAGTGTATCGAATCCCTGATGGCCCTTTCCGTTTTGCTGCCTGGAAGCAAGCTTTCACAGCCTCTTGCTGAGGTTTAGGCAGGAGTGCTATTGCTGCATCTATAACTTCTTCTGCCTTTTTTTCGCACTCCTTTATAGCTAACTCTACTTGTCTTTTATACTGTTGAACCTGAAACATAAAATAAATATGACCGTAGTGTCTTGCCAAAAAACTTTTAGAAAAATTTAATTCAATAATGTTACCTTTCTGAGAAGATTGAGTTTTGACCTTTTGAGGGTTTGCTTCCTTTGCTTGTGCTTTGCTGCTTTTACCTTCTGCCTTTCTCTCAATTTAGCTCTCCTAGCCTCCATTTTCCTAAGCCTTTCAATTTCTGCTCGACACTCCTTGCATCTCTTCCCTTTCTCAATGCCGGCCTGACATACAACACTGAATTTTTTGTTTTGGTTTCCGGTGCCTGAGCAAACTCTCAAAGTATGCACTTTATTCAAAATCTTTTGAGCCTGTTCCAAATTTAGCTCAGCAGGACGGGGTACATACTCATACTCTTTATCTTCAATACTTATTGTTGGAAAATTATTGTCAGTAAATGTCAAAGTTTTTTCAATTACCATCTTGTCATTAATGTATACCACCCTTTTCTCCTTTTCATTTAGAGTGTTGCATACTACCCAGCCCTCTGGCAAAACAAGACTCTTCACATCAAGGCATGACCATTTAGGTCCAGGTTTTGCTGGGAGTTCAGGAAGTTGTTCACTGTCATTGATGTTGACATTTTCAGAGTTTTCTGGTTGAATGTTGAATGGTTGAATGTATTCATGGACAGTTGTGTCATCTTTGGCCTGACTTTCCTCAAGCTGCTGTTGGCAAACTATCACATTTCTTTTTTTTGGTGTTTGGCGTTTTGTGGGAGGCTTCCTTGAGGTTCTGTTTTCTTGAAGATAAATAGGATAATCCTTGAAGATTGTCGGATCCACATCGGCAGATTTAAGCCTAGCCCTATCTCGAGGAATTCTACTAATTGTGCCATCCTTCAGTTTGACCTCAAAGTATTCATCAAAATACTCTGGACAAAAGTGCTCTGAACATACTCTTGACTTTAATGTCAATGGGGAATCTTTCCTTTTAATTTTATGTTCCCACCTAGACCTTTGTTCCTGTAATTAAAATCCAGCCAACTGCCATTATTCAAAAAATAGTGATTGGATATCAACTACAGTCCAGACATTGAAATACAATCATAACGTGTGGCAGGGTTTGCACATACTTCAAAAACCAGAATTGCCTGGAAGACTCATGGAAAGCAAGAACAAAATTAATACCAATGTTGTGAATGAACCAATGAATGTGAGACACAGTTATAGAAACCTGCAAAGCTCTCCACCCAAATCTCACAAGAACTACAGATGCTACGCATGGCCTAGTTACCTCAGTCGATGGGCTAAAAAAATGGGGCAAGGGTAATCCCTTTTGCCTTAGCTCTTTGTTTCTTGCCGCATAGCCCGATCGGCACCGCGGCACGAAACAGGAGGGCATCCTTTACGCAAGAAACTTCATGAAACTTCAACACTTCAACATTCCAACACTCGCTGACCTGACTCCAACCTGACCTCAACCAGACTGACCACGTGAGTTCCCTGTCATTAGCGCCAAAACGATGCTCTATCCTTTGTTTTCAGTGTATGAGAGAGACAGGTGAATGTTTGTTTATAAGTGTTCCATTCAAATTTTCATTAATCAAAGGTGACAGTGAGTGACAACAACCGCCGTCTGCCACGGTGCACCGCGCTTATATTTGTCAAATTTGGTAAATATTGACAATGTTCAAGATTCGGGCTTCACTCAGAAGCATGTATTATTCTTTTATTCGTCACTTCACAAGTGGTTTTTTGCATGACACACCCAAATATTCCCTCAATTGATCACATTATCATATCAGATACACCTGACAGCACAGCAGGCAGGGGACGGGCCAGCAGAGCCATAGTTTCTCGGTCGTAGCTCCTAGGCCGTTGAAGTTAGGGGGGTGTACTAAGCGAGGCGATTGTAGCTTAGACTGAGACCTACAATCGCCTCGCTTACACTACCCCTTTTATTTGAACGGTTTAGGACTTAAAGCCGAAAAACAGTCCCCGGCCCATGCTTCACAGTGGCCAGCAGAGGCGCCCAGCGGCCGGGGCAGAGCCATAACGACGCGAGCGCCGCGCGGTGGCGAGCGGGGCAAGCTCCAACTGCCGCCGCGAAAGGTAGTTCGGTTTTCGTGCATAGCTGGTGCTCCATACCATCTTGCTCCGTGGGCAGCGTCCCGACGCCTCAGCCAGCCCATCCCCCCCGCGAGTCTCTCTATCTCTGTCTCCGCTCTCCTCCCCGCCGATCTAATCCCGCCGCTGCAGACTGAGAGTCCTTTTCGTCGCTCTGTCCCTCTCGCACCCATACCGGACGCGCCATGAGTGCGAGAGAGACGGCGCGACGGAAGCGGCTCTCGGAATGAGAACGCTGCCCGGCAGCAGCTCCTGGCCGTGCCACGCTGTGCCACGCTGTGCCACGCTGTGCTGTGGCGGCGGTGCTGGCCCCGCCCAGGTCGCACCTGATCGGCTTCGAGCGCCAAGCGCGCCAAGCGCGCCAAGCGCCTTTCCTTCCCGGCAAGCTTGTTAGCGGCCTCGATGAGCAGCGCGCGGGGAGACGCAGACGAGTACCGCAGCAGACTCATTCCGTCCGAGAGTCGTTTTCGTCGCTCTGTCTCTCTCGCACCTACACGCGACGCCGCGAGAGAGACGGAGCGACGGAAACGACTCTCGGAATGAGTCTCCCGCGGACGGCGACAAAGCCCTCCCCTCGGGGACGGACAAAGTCGGGGACCGCCGCGGGACCTCCGGGAGCTGTCACTACACTGCATAGCCAGCCGCGTGCGAGCCAATGATTGCATTACCCGTCAAAGCCCACCTGCGTCAAATCGCTTTGCTTGCCCCCCCCTTTTTTTAGCCGCTCTAGCCGCTAACTGGCTGACAATCCTGCCGAAATTAAACCGAGAGAGACGAGCCCTTCGCTCTGCGAACGAACTTGCGACAGCGTCGCGGGAGTTCTGGTTCTCGAGCGCCGTGACGGCACTCAGAGGGCCTGAAGACCGGTGGAGGCGGGAGGAAACTTATAGACCCGTTTTTAGCTCCAGAGAGCCTATAAATGGGACTCGGACTGCGCGTGTGACCCCACCAATGCATTCCTCGTTCGGAGAGCAATCCATCGGTGGGGTCACGCGTCGTGGGCGAATCGTTCTACCCTCCCCGCGTGCGTCGTTCCGATTCGCTCTGGCTGCTTCGAGGGCTGTGCCACCTCGCCGCCCTCGTTGACTTGACAGAGACTTGACTCGGCGCACTTTCCGCTGATAAGGCGACGGCCACTGTAAGTCTCGCTGCGTCTCTCTCTCTCGCACTCATGGCGCGCCCCGCGAGGGTGCGAGGGAGACGGAGCGACGTCGCTCTGCATTGTGTTTGGTGTTGTCCCGCGCAGCATCGCGCAGCATATCGCGCAGCGCCGCCGCCTCGCGCGCCTCTTCAATGCAAAACCAATTAGCGGGCCGGGCCGCAGGCCGATTCCGAACAGTCGTGCTGTCTCTCTCGCACCCCCACGGCCCGTTCGGCACGGGCGTGCGAGAGAGAGAGGGAGAGAGAGAGAGAGGGAGAGAGAGAGAGGGAGAGAGAGAGAGGGAGAGAGAGAGAGAGAGAGAGAGAGAGAGAGAGAGAGAGAGAGAGAGAGAGAGAGAGAGAGGATAGGAGAGAGAGAGAGAGGGAGAGAGAGAGAGAGAGAGGATAGGAGAGAGAGAGGAGAGAGGAGAGAGATAGAGAGAGAGAGAGAGAGAGAGAGAGAGAGAGAGAGAGAGAGAGAGAGAGAGAGAGAGAGAGAGAGAGAGACTGCCCCGCCCCTCCAGCCCCTTCAGGCCCTGCAGCGCGATGAGCAATCCGCCCCTGTCAACGCAGACTTATGGCGGTGACTCCAAGTGGCCACGGGGCTTGGCAGCGCTTGGCAGCGTCCGCAGCAAACCACCCCACAAAATGGATTCCGCGCGGATGTATAATGAAAACGACGGCGGCGGCGGCGGCGGGAGTCGAAGCCGCGTCAGGAAGCGGGGGCGAAAACGTGCGTGCTAAACTGTCATCGCGGCCCGCCGCCTCAACTACGTGCCCCACACCAGCCCCACGCGAGGGGTCGTCAACTCACATTTCGCGCGTCTACGAAGTAATACAGTAACGGTAATGTACGTACGCCCCATTACCGCGTTTTGGCTGATTTTTCATACCACTGTACCGATGCTTTAAGTAGTCTATTCTATTCTAACGATAGTCTATTCTTCGGCCGTTAGAATAGACTGCCGCGCTGTCGAGGATTCGTTCTACTTTGTAGTATCTACTTTGTATCCGTTCTCGGTCAGGGTCTTTTGGAAGTACTGTACGTATAAGTTACTACGTACTTGCGCAAGGGGTATCCGGATACAAAGTAGACCGAATCCTCGACAGCGTGGCGACTTCGCGGTGAGCGGCCTGATTCCGACGGCCGGGTTTCATGTCGTCGCTCTGCCTCGGCTCTGCCTCTCTCTCGCACTCTAGGAGCGTCCCGTGCACAGTGGGCCAGAACCCGGTGGAGGCGGCCAAAACTCTAGACGCGTTTTGAGCTCCAGAGTCGCTAAATGGGACTCGAACCGAACGTGTGACCCACCAATGGATTGCTTTCCGGACGAGGAATCCATTGGTGAGGTCACACGTTCGGTTCGAGTCCCATTTAGCGACTCTGGAGCTCAAAACGCGTCTAGAGTTTTGGCCGCCTCCACCGGCTTCTGGCCCACTGTCCCGTGCAAGGATGCGAGCGACGCACACCGATCAGCGAGCGGCGAAGCGAATCTCCGAAATCGCTCGCCAGCTTCGCCAGCAAGCATAGCGCGCTCACCCCTTCATCTCCTTGGCACTCTAATCACCTGTCGATCTCCACACAGCACCCGCAGGATAGCAATGCGATAAGGCCGAAGCTGTCAGCCGCAGGGCAGCGGGCTCATTCCGAGCACTGCTCTCTCTCTCTCTCTCTCTCTCTCTCTCTCTCGTGGGGCGGTTCTTGGGGGTGCGAGAGAGACAGAGCGACGAAGCAGGCGGCCCTCGACACCGCAAGTGGCGCGCGGCAACCCAAGGCGGCAGCTCATTCCCGCCATCACGCTGATGGCTTTATGAAAATGTATGAGAATAATAGAATCGCCGCGCACTCCGCCGCCTCAGCACACTGATTCCGAGAGTCGCTTTCGTCGCTCTGTCTCTCTCGCACTCATGGGGCGTGCCCTACGGGTGCGGGAGGGACAGACCGACGAAAGCGGCCCTCGGAATATGAGTGTACTGCGCGGCCGCCGCGATAAAACGCCTTGTTTTCATGCGCCAAAAAACGAGAGGGGGGGGCACGAAAATTACTACAAGTTTGCTTGATTTGCTGCAGGGAACGAGGGGGACCTCAGGCCGGTTTTATTTCAATGCCGATGATTTTGTTTATGCGAACCTCGCAGTGGGCGCGGAGAAAACATGCGAAATGGTGGCAGTTTCTCGGCGGCTTCACCTTTGCCACTCTCTCTCTCTCTATCTTGCTCTGTCTCTCTCTCTCCCTCATGCCCTTCCCACGAGGGGGCAAAAACTCGCGTAATCATGTGTACACGGCCCCCGAAATCACACGCGAATCATTGAGAATCACGCGAAATCAAGCAATCCGAAATCAGCCAAAATCACTAAAATCGACCGAAATTAGGCAGAATCACACGAAACCAGGCCAAATCAGTCCGAAATCATTTCTTTCCGAACACAATCACACGCAATCACGCTCAACATCACCCTGGTGCTTCGCGAAATAAGGCAAAATCAGCCATGAAATCTATTAAAACCATGCGCAATCATTGCGTTTTCCGAATCATGTGTACACGAAAATCCCGAGTTTTTGCCCCCTCGCCTTCCCATCAATGGGACGCCCAGATTCCGAGGAGCCTCCGTCCCGCGTTCCGCCCTGCTCGTGTTGACTCTGCCTGCCTATCACTGTTCGCCGTGGGCTCGCTGTGCCAGCAGACTGACTCCGAGACGTTCTCGCGTCGCTCTCTCTCGCACCTATACGGGACGCTCCATGAGAGCGAGAGGGACAGAGCGACGAAAACGGCTCTCGGAATCAGACTGAGCCAGGCCCCGGCCAGGCCGTGGCCCCGTGCCGCTGTACAATGCAAGTGCACCCTCGCTACATAAGTGATGACGTTTGCCCTGAGCTCCTCCGCGCCGCTCCTGTTCCCTGCTCGATTTTTTTTTTTCGAGCGCGGGGCGGCGCAGCGAGCGTCCGGCCCCGGAGTTCAGCCGTCCGCACGTCCCGCGGGAACTGCTGAGCAGAGAATCCCTTAATTTCGCCGGGAATCCTCGTTTGTTTTCGTCTTTCTCCTCTTTTTGTGGCTCCCGCGCCCCTCCGCTCCCGGTTCCCGCTCTCTTCTCTCGATCTTCTCTCCGTGACGGAGGGGGTGGTGGAGTGACCCCCACCACCACCACCACAGTGAGCTAGAAGACCGGTGGAGGCGGCCAAAACTCTAGACGCCTTTTGAGCTCCAGATTCGTTAAATGGGACTCGAACCGAACGTGTGACCCCACCAATGGATTGCTCTCCGAACGAGGAATCCATTGGTGGGGTCACACGTTCGGTTTGAGGCCCATTTAGCGACTCTGCGGCTCAAAACGCGTCTAGAGTTTTGGCCGCCTCCACCGGTCTTCAGGCGCCCCGTCGTGCCAAACGCGAGGCCGCCATTGCTTCCGCGCAGAGCGCCGTGGCCTCGGCCGTGGCGGGGCGGCTTGGCGCGCTCATCCGCCCCGGCCCGCTGATGACACACATCCTCTAAACCCTCCCCTCCCCTCCCCTCCCCCTCCCCTCCCCCGCCGCGGCGCCCCGCTCCCTCCTCTCCCTCGCCCAATCCGATCAAGGCCTTATGAGCGGCGGCAGCTGATTGGCGTGTCCACCGCCTCCTCTCCCTGTCCCTGTCTCGTCTCCCGCCGAGCCGGCGCAGGCCGGCGACGGCGACGCTTCGGCCCCGAGGCTGACTCCGAGAGCCGTTTTCGTCGCTGTCTCTCGCGCACCTGTTCGGGACGCCCCATGAGTGTGGAAAGAGACGGAGAGACGAGAACGACTCTCGGAATCAGTCTGCAGCCCCGGTCCGCGAGCAGCCAAGCGGCCAAGCATAGGGCGCAGGGCCGCGCCGCGCGCTCCGCGGGGACTGCTATTGATTCGGGATGGCCCGGCCTCCGGGCCCCCCGGGAGGGCCCCCCGGGAGGGGATGCCACCGCCAGACGAGAATGTCGCGGCGATTCCAAATTCACGTGGTCGCCATGCCGCCGGGCCGCCAGTCCACGTGCAGGGCGTGCAGGGCGTGCAGGGCGTGCAGCAGAGAGTGAAAAGTCGAAAAGTCTTATCAACACCGCAATTTTGGGTGAGGTATACTGTACGTTTGAGTATAACGTTTCTTTACCCAAATTTGGGTGATGAAGGGAGTATCAGCTGCTTATAAGGCCAGACAGTGTTCTCACCCAAAAATGAGTGAGGATGATGCTTTCGACGCACCCAAATTTGGGTGATAAAGTGATTCTCACCCAAATTTGGGCGATAAAGGGTACCTCGCCCAAAATTTTAGTCGTGATTATGACTCTTTCCTCTGAGTTCGTCGAGGTTCGCACCGCGAGGCGCGTTGCGTCATGAGACGCCCCTTGCCTTTTGGCCCTGCCTTTTGGCCCCGCCGGTGTCAACGCCTCGCCCGGGCAGACTGCGAACGGAGACCTTTTCGATCCGCCTCCCTCGCGCTCACGGCCCGCGTTTCTCAGCGGCGCGAGTGAGACAGAGTGACGAGACCGTGTCGCTCGAAATGAGCCTACACCGGACCCCCGGCACGCCCCGCCGCGCCCCGAAGATCATCCTCTACTGCTCCACGCGGCCCGACTCGCTTACGACATCGCGGAGGGTCGGCCCGTGTCTTGTGAACAGGTGAACGATCAAAGGGAGGCTCCCTTTCCTTCCCTTCCCCCGCGCCTCGCGCTGCCGACTGATTCCAAGGGCCGCCTTCGTCGCTCTGTCTCTCTCGCACCTATACGGGACGCCCCACGAGTGCGAGAGAGACAGAGCGACGAAGGCGGCCCTCGGAATCAGTCGACTGCCTCGCGCTGCCTCGCGCTGTCGGGAGATGGAGACGGAGGCAGCGCTCCTGGATGACTCGATATGACTCGTGGTAACTCGTGGCAGAGGCAGCAGCGCGCGGCAACAGACCGAGAGTAGCTCTGTCTCCCTCGCACTCACACTGTAAATGTCTTACGGTGAAAGGCTGCACCAACATAATATGGTGGAGATTTTCTCCATAATACCAACGAAATTCGTCAAAATCTCTATAAGGTATAGTGAATTCTCAATGGTATGTTACGAAGTCAGCTGCACCACCATAATATGGAACATTTTCACCATAATATGGAGAATCTTCACTGTAGAACATTTAGAGTGCAGAGGAGACGCCCCTCGAGTGCGAGAGAGACAGAGAGACGACTCTTGGAATCATCCCGCACAGCGCAGGGCTGCCAATAACCAATAAGGGTACCCTGCTGCTGCCAGCTCTGTGTAAGCACTGCGCCAGCCCGGCGATGGAACCTTGGAATCCTTGCAAGCCTCCATGGGTTTGGCCTTGGCTCCTGGAACGCTGGGGCTGTATACTTCGCCGTGGTTCTCGTCCGGCGCTTCCGCTTCCTCTGCCGCACGGTGGGCCAGAAGACCGGTGGTGACGGACAAAACTCGAAACGCGCTTTGAGCTCCAGAGTCGCTAAACAGGACTCGAATAGAACGTGTGACCCCACCAATGGACTCCTCGTTCGGAGAGGAATCCATTGCTGGGGTCACACGTTCTGTTCGTCACATTTAGCGACTCTGGAGGTCTCAACGCGTCCGGAATTTTGACCGCCTCCACCGGTCTTCTGGCCCACTGTGCGCCGCCCTTCCTTCCGTCCGAGTGCTGCACGTCCTGGTCCTGGTCGGCCCCTTTGTCGGGGCGGGGCGGGGCGGGGCGGGGCGGGGCGGGGTGGCCACGCGCTTGTTACGTCCAACGGGACAGCGTCGACAGCGCGACAGCGCCGGCATAGCGGGCAGCGTTTCCTCGATATTCTATCTCCCTCTCGGATTCCTCGCCCGTCTCTGTCCCCTCCCCCGGCCCTCCGCCGACTTTTTGCGTTATTTTCTTATTCTTTTATTTTCCGGGCTTCTCGTCTTCTCGTCTTCCCTCTGTGAATTCAAAGCGCCACGGCCCCGCGCCCCGCGCCGCCCCGTCGCTGCTCGATCGCTAAAGCAGTGCCGCCATTTTGTGTAGCAGTGGCGTAGCATGGCGTAGCGCCGCGTGGCGAAGCGACGCAGCTAGCGACCCTCCTTGACTCCTAGCCAGCCTCCCGGCTGCGATTGGACGCGTCGAGCCGCGGCGCGCTGAATCCCATGAAAGGAGTTTAGCCATGGCAAGCTTAGACAAGCACATTGGAAGCACATTTCATTTTCGAAAACTGCGACCACGTGTGTGGTCACGTCGCAAAACGCGAACAAAACGCCGTGGCCACACACGTCACCACGTAGCACAGTTTCTCTTCCATGTTTTTCTCGTCCGTTTTCGTTCTCAATGCGCGCCTCGCGGCTCCTGGGGCGACAGCCGTGCTGGGTAGGCAGCCCTTCCTACGCGGGTGGCCGCCGCGCGCCCGCCGGGCGCTCCCGGGCCGCAGTAGTGCTGCCAAATGGCAAAGGCAAATGGCCAGTCTCGTCTCCGCGCTCCGCACCAGCAGATCGCCCAGCCATGGAGGACTTCTCCACGGCCTTCTGAAGTCCGAGTTGCATCCGGCCGATGGCCGCGGCCAGGCACACACCGATTCCGAGAGTCGTTTCCGTCGCTCTGTCTCTCTTGCACCTGGACGGGAGGCCCAGTGGGCGCGAGAGGGACAGAGCGACGAAGGCGACTCTCGGAATCAGTCCCAGCAGGCCGCCCCCGTGTCGTGCCTTCAAACGTGACTGTCCCGGGGCAGTGGCGGTGGCGGTCCGGTACTTTCTGGCGGCGACTTGGCGGGTAAAGCGGACAACAGACTATTTCAGCGGAGCCGAAAAGAAGAACAAAAGGCGAGCGGGTCACTTCCGGTTGGGTCACAACAAACAGACGACGCGTTGGTTTTCTACCTACCAGCGGTTCCAATAACATGTTATTTTCACTCGGATGAGTCTCAAATATTATGTGTAAGCTTTAAAACGCCGCGTAACTTTCAAAAAGAGATTTTCGGCGATGTTTAAATCCTCTGTTGTCTGTTTGTTGTGACCCAAGCGGAAGTGGCCCGCTCGCCTTTTGTTCTTCTTCTCGGCTCCGCTGAAATAGTCTACTGCGCCCGGGCCTGGGGCGAGTTGCGCGGCTACTTCGCCGCCGGCTGTGCCCGCAGGTTGATCTGTCTCTCTCGCACACACGGCGCGCCCCGTGTGGGTGCGAGAGAGACAGAGGCGCCGTTCGGGAGCAGCCCACTGGCCTGCCGGCCCCTGATTGGGGGGATAATGAGCCAATTAGGCCGCGCCGTGACGGTGACGGGGTGCCGCCAGCAGACTGATGCCGAGAGTCCTTTTCGTCGCTCTGTCTCTCTCGCACCTCCACGGGACGCCCCTCGAGTGCGAGGGAGACGGAGCGACGAAAGCGACTCTCGGCATCAGTCTGCAGGCTCTTTACGCCAGGCGACCGGCCCTCACGTTTCTCACCTCGCGGAGCGCGAAGCTCACGAAAGCAGCAAAAACTAGATGGAATTAATTAATTTAAAATTATAGTAGCGCCAGCGCTGGCTGCTGGCCGCTCCGCCCGGCCCTCCCTGTCCTGCCGCCGCCTGCCGGCCAACCCCGTCAGCTTCCCGACGGAGCAGAGGGGTCGCGGGCCGAATTTAGTCCGCCATTCTGTAAAAGCGAATCATTTTAATTAACTTTGAGTGAGTGTTTCAATCATATTTCCTTTGTGCGGCGCCGCTTTCAGGTTGGCGCGCGGGTCAGGCCGAGCTGGCAGGCAGCACGCGGGCGGGGACGGCGGGGACGGCGGGGACGGCGGGGACGGCGGGGAGGCACGTGGGCGGGGCGGGCTGGCTGCAGGGCTGGCGGCAGCGACGGGCGCCAAAATCAAAATGGAAAAGTTGAGCAACTTTGCGCCGCTCCGTCCGTGTTACACTTTCGCGGGTCGGCTTTCCGAGCAGCAGCGTTACCGCTCGGCTCCCGCGCCACCGAAAACGCTTCCGGATGTGCAAATGAATTAGCGCGTAAGCCTGGCCGGACCGAAGGGGGGAGAGAGAGAGAAACAGAGAAAGTGTGTGTACATGGGGCCAACTTTTGGGCCGGGTTGGCTAGCGCTGGCGGGGTGGGCGGGAACGAGAGACGCGCGAGTAGCAGTTCACTGTAAGTGCTTTTCCGGCGGAGCGGGTAATACGACACGCGTCGTTGGGGCCTTCCCTCCCCTCCCACCTTGCTCCGTCCCGCCGGCCCCGCCGGCCCTCCGTGGAGGTAAGCTTGGAGCACCCCAGCGCCTCGACTCTCCTTCCAGTGCGGCTTATCCCCTGCGGATCTTCCCCGCGCCTATCCGAAGGCTGAATACAGCCCTAGGAAAAATCCATCACATTAGCCGTCGCTTTGGCGGCGGCGCGCGACGCCCGGCGAACGCGAAAGTCGAAGGCGCGGGATGCAAAATGGAGTGCAGAAGGGCAGTTCTAGTACAGTGTGGCGGCGCCATCGATCCTCGAGGATCGCAGCAAGGTGGAGACGCTGGGAGGGAAGCGCACAGTGGGCCAGAGGGCCGGTGGAGGCAGCCAAAATTCTAGACGCGTTTTGAGCTCCATAGTTACTAAGTGTGATTCGAACCGAACGTGTGACCCCCAATCGATTCCTCGTTCGGAGAGCAATCCATTGGTGGGCACACGTGTGCACACGTTCGGTTCGGTTCGAGCCCTTTATAGCGACTCTGGAGCTCAAAATGCGTCTAGAGTTTTGGCCGCCTCCACCGGTCTTCTGGCCCACTGTGTCCGCTCGGCAGGTGCATTGTTGAGGGCTAATCCAAGCCGGCGGCGAGGCGCGGCGAAGCGGCCAATCATGGCGGACGTTCTGCTCGCCCTGCTCGTCGTCGTCCTCGTGGCCTTCCCTCCAGTGTCGCCCCAGAAGCTGGACCTGAAGAACTGCAAGCTGAGCCACAGCGGGGTGGACTACCGCGGCACCCTGGCCACGTCTTTCTCAGGGCCGCGCTGCCGGTTCTGGGACTCGCGCAAGGCCAAGGCCGCCAACCCCCAGATCAGCAACGAGGACTTCCCCGACGGCAAGCGGAAGGCCGCCGCCAACCGGTGCCGCAACCCCACAGGTGCGCAGGGCCGCAGAACAGAGGGCTGAAGGCGGGTGGAGGCGGTCTTGACCCCGGACGCGTTTTGAGCTCAGGGTCACTGAATGGGACTCGAACCGAACGTGTGACCACCAATGGATTGCTCTCCGAACGAGGAATCCATTGGTGGGGTCACACGTTCGATTCGAGTCCTGTTTAGCGACTGTGGAGCTCGAAACGCGTCCGGGACTTAGACCGCCTCCACTCCACCGGTCTGCGCGGGGCCGCGGGGGTCTGGATGGTCGTGAAGGGGGCGTGCGACACCCACGGCCACGGTCGGCAGGACAGCGCATCGGGCCGTGGTGCTACACCAAGGACCCGGACGTCGAGTTCGACATCTGCGACGTGCCGTTGTGCGCGTCCAAGCAGTGCCGCGTGGCGGCCACGGGGATGGAGTACGCCGGCGACGCGAGCCGGTCCAGCGCGGGCGAGGCGTGCTTGGAGTGGGCGGGCATGGGCAAGTACCGGCGCGACAACCCGGGGCTGGTGGGCAAGCTGTCCAGCCGCTTCTTCCCGGACAAGTCGGTGCGCTGGGCGAGGAACAAGTGTCGCAACCCGGACGGCTGGCCCGGCGGGCCCTGGTGCTACGTCAAGGCGGCGGCGGACGGAGGCGGGCGCCGCGTGGCGCGGGCGGCGTGCGACGTGCCGCTGTGCGAGCCGCGCAACTGCAGCGTCTTCACCACGTACGAGGAGAGCGAGCACTCGGACTTCACCGCGCTGCCCGCCACCGCCGCCACGGTCTTCCACTTCTCGCTGCGCCTGTGGGACCCCGCGGAATGGAAGACGGCGCGCGCGCGGGTGGCGCTCAGCCTGCTCACGGGGCCCAGCACAGGCAAGGGCCAGTCGCTGTCCATAGGGGCGAGAGGGGCGCAGAGTGGGCTAGAAACCGGCGGCCAAAATTCTAGACGCATTTTGAGCTCCAGAGTCGCTAAACAGGCCTCGAACCGAACGTGTGACCCCACCAATGGATTCCTCGTTCGAAGAGCAACCCATTGATGGGGTCACACGTTCGGTTCGAGTCCTATTTAGCGACTCTGGAGCTCAAAACGCGTCTAGAGTTTTGGCCGCCTCCACCGGTCTTCTGGCCCACTGTGGGGCGTCGCACTGAACGTCACTCCCGGATGGGAACAGGCCGGCAGCTGCTGGACCGCAAGACGGGCTTCGAGCTCGTGCTGTCCAACGCCGACACGCACTTCACGGGCTTCGAGCGCGACCGGGAGCGCGTCCCCTTCCTGCTGGTCGCCTCCAACTGGACGGACCTGCGGATCACGTGGGGCGACGAGTACGTGTCGCTGCTCAGGGAGGGCAGCCAAAAGCCGCTCCTCGTCCAGGACTTCCCCACCAAGCAGCGCGCCAGGGACGGCGTCGGCAAGGTCGGCGAGCGCACAGTGGTGCAGGCGGTCAAAATCCTGGACGCGTGTCGAGCTCGAGAGTCACTAAATGGGACTAGAACCGAACGTGTGACGCCACCGATGGATTCCTGATTCGGAAGTTCGGAGAGCAATCCATTGATGGGGTCACACGCTTGGTTCGAGTCCCTTTTAGCGACTCTGGAACTCAAAATGTGTCTAGGAGTTTGGACGCCGGCGCCGGTCTTCTGGTCCACCAAACGGCTGCACCACTAGAAAAGTATGCCCGACGGGGTTGGCGATGACGCAATGGTTGCAGGTGGCGGTGCGCGCGGTGGCGCTGTCCGGGCGCCACGTGCTGTGGCGGGTGCCGGGCTGCGACGACTGCCCCGAGCACACGGCCAGCAGGGACACCTTCTCCAGGCTGTGGGAGGTGCGGCGCGGACCCACCGGTGTCATCGTCCAGGTGTTCGTCCGCTCCCGCGGCCCGGTGTGCGTGCAGTTCCGGGGCGCGCCCACCAGCGCCCTGCCCGAGCTGCGGGTGTGCGTGGACCACGGCAACGCGTCCTACGTGTCGTACCGCCGCGGCGCCGACGCCACCGAGCTGCGTCTCAAGCAGGTGAGAGTCGAGGGGGTAACCACTCGCGTAATACCCTGTACACAAAAACCGTGTATTACGCGTAATACACGTGGTCGTAATACCTTTTTCGGGTCAAATGTGCCAAATTTTTGCATTTTAAGGCCGTAATACACGTGTAATACCTCCGTAATACAGCGTAATACCGAGTAGTCTGTACACGATTTCTTGAAGTGTTTACCCCCTCGGTGAGAGTAGGGGTGCACCGAGGGGGCCACCACCCCCGTAATCCTGTGTACAAATTGGCTGGTAATCTCTGGTAATCCATGGCGTAATCACGTAATCCTTGACAAAATTCTGTCATTTTTCAACGTCTTTAGTCATTTTTCAACGTTTTTAGTCATTTTTCAACGTTTTTGAGCTATTTTTCAACGTTTTCGAACCAATTTTCGAAAATTTCACGCGTAATCCCTAGTAAATTTCCCGTAATCCCGTAATCTTGTGTACGCCTGAAATGAGAGTGGTGGCCCCCTCGGGGTGCACAGTGGGCCAGAAGACCGGCGGATGCGGTCATAATACAGTACCGGACGCGTTCTGAGCTCCAGAGTCACTGAATGGGACTCGAACCGAAAGAGTGACCCCACCAATAGATGGCTCTCCGAACGAGGAATCCATAGACCTCTTTGCCGTTCCCACGGTCCCCCTCCCTGGACCGCCGTTGCCTAGCAACGCGAGCCAAACAAATCGCAGGTATGCTGCACACCGGACGGCGCGCGGCGGGTGGGTTTTTCGGCTATATTTCCTAAACCGTTCAAGATAGACGTGTACAGTAAGCGAGCCGATTGTAGATCTCTGCTTAAACTACAATCGGCTCGCTTACACTACCCATCTAGCTTTAACGGTTTACGAGATATGACCAAAAAACGCATCCGTCGTGCGTCGCCTAGCAGGCAGCATACCTGAGATTTGTTTGGCTCGCGTTGCTAGGCGACGGTGGTCCAGGGAGGGGGACCGTGGGAACGGCAAAGAGGTCTATTGGTGGGGGTCACACGTTCGGTTCCAGTTCCATTTAGCGACTCAGGAGGTCAAAACGCACCTTGGCCGCCTCCGCACCGTCTTCTGGCCTACGGTTGGGGTGGTGCGTGGCGCGGCGACGCGCCTTCATTTGCTAACCCGACCGACGGACGCCGACATGCTCTCCGGCAGGCGGCCTCGGGCGAGCTGCTGTCATGGTGGTCGTGGCGCGAGCTGTCCATCACGCTGAGCGCCTCCACGGGCGTGCTCTCGCTGTGGGCGCGCGCGCTGGCGGGCCCCGGCGTGGCGTTGCTCGAGACGGAGGTGCCGGAGGACGTCCGCGGCGCGCGCTGGTTCGGCGTGGCCGCGTTGCGCGGCGTGGCGGCCTTCACGCTGTTCTGCAAGCCCCCGGACCCCGCGCCGCCCGTGCCGCCCGAGTGTCACCGCCCGGGGGTGAGCTGCGCACCCTGCGCACAGTGGAGTGGACCAGACGACCGGCGAAGGTGGCCACAACTCGAGACAAGTTTTGAGAGCTCAGAGTCACTAAACGGGACTCGAACCGAGCGTGTGGCCCCACCAATGGATTGCTCTCCGAACGAGGAATCCATTGGTGAGGTCACACGTTCGGTTCGAGTCCTGTTTAGCGACTCTGGAGCTCAAAACGCGTGCCGCCTGCGCCGCCTGCGCCAGTCTTTTGGCCCGCTCTGCTGCGTCCGGCGTCTTCAGGTCTATTTAGGAACCCTCACTGTCTACTCTCCCGCCGAAGTAGTGAACGTTGAGGTCCCCTCCCCAGTCGTCCGCCACGTACTCCGGCAGCGAGTGGACCACCGCGACGGGGCTGCCCTGCCTGCCCTGGTCCGCGCCCGACGTTGAGCTGCCCGCGGAGCTGCGCGACGACTCCCTCTTCCCGGACGGCTCGCGCGAGGCGGCGCTGGACCGCTGCCGCAACCCCGCGGTGCCCCCCGAGGACGGCGGCGCCGCCCCGACGGCGCCCTTCTGCATGGTGGCGTCGCCGGACGGCGCCGTGGCCGCCAAGTGCGCGGTGAGGGAGTGCCGCGCGGCGCACTGCCGCCTGGCCGGCACCGCCAACGACTACATGGGCACGCGCAACGTGTCGCGCTCCGGGCTGCCGTGCCGGCCCTGGGCGCTCGCGGCCTCGCCCCGCGTCGCCAACGACTCCCTGTACCCCGAGCAGAACATCACCGAGGCCAGGTGCGACGGGCGAGGCGGAACTGTCACGTTTTGGCGCCGCGGTGCACAGTGGGCCAGAAGACCGGTGGTGGAGGCGGCCAAAATTCTAGACGCGTCTCGAACCGAACGTATGACCCCACCAATGGTTTTCTCGTTCAGAGAGCAATCCATTGGTGGGGTCACACGTTCGGTTCGAGACGCGTTTAGAAGTTTTGCCGCCTCCGCCGGTCTTCGGGCCCACTGTGTGGTGGTTTATGTTGAGATCGACTTGATACAGCAACTTCTGCCGGAACCCGTCCCGCTCCTCGGCAGGCACGTGGTGCTTCACTGAGGACGCCGGCGTGGCAGGCGTGGCCACGGACCTCTGCGACGTGCGCGACTGCGCCAAGCCCGAGGAGTGCACCGTCATCTACCGCGGCGGGGAGGCGGAGAGTGGTCGCGGCGGTCTGTACATTCTGCCCGCCTGGAGGATGGGGCGCCTCCAGTTCTCCCTCAAGGTACACTGTAGGTGCGTGGCAGCGTGGACGCGTCAATGGGCCGAAAAACGAAAACCAGTTGGTAAAAGAGCGTCCTGCATTTGGCGCGGAGCAGGAGTGGAACCCGGAACTGTCGGACGGCTTCGTGTTCGACCTGAAGCCCTCCGAGGAGGACGAACGGGGCACGGAGGGCTTCCACCGGCTGGCCATCGGCGCGGACAAGAACGAGAAGATCACCTTCTCCTTCGTGGGGAGCGCCACCGCGGTGGGGACGGTCCGCGAGCGGGACGGCCGCGAAGAAATCCTCAACGCCAAGACCGTGCCGCACATCGTGTCGGCGGGCCAGTGGGCGTCTCTGTGGCTGCGCTTCCCTATCGGGAGGGTCCAGCTCGGCCAGCAAGGGGTAGGTCCAGGAGGTCATGCCGCACAGTGGGCCAGAAGACCGGTGGAGGCGGCCAAAACTCCAGACGCGTTTTGAGCTCCAGAGTCGCTAAACAGGACTCGAACCGGACGTGTGACCCCACCAATGGATTGCTCTCTGAACGAGAAATCGATTGGTGGGGTCACACGTTCGGTTCGAGTCACACTTAGCGACTGGAGCTCAAAACGCGTCTAGAATTTTGGCCGCCTCCACCGGTCTTCTGGCCCACTGTGTGCCGCACGCTTCTAGAACTTTGGCCGCCTCCACCGGTCTTCTGGCCCACTGTGTATCGGCGGTATGTATGGCGGTGCATCCAGGTAGAGGCGCCCATCTTCGACTGGCCGTACAAGCAGGGCGAGGCCTTCACGCCCGTCGTGCTGCGCTACCACTCGGTGCAGCGCCACGCCATCGGCCTGCACTTCGAGTGCCCCACGGACTGCCTCATCGAGCGCGTCGACACGGACTTCTTCACCAAGCTGTTCCCCATCAACCTCTGGCGGCTGCGGTCCAAGCGTACGCGCAGAGCTGCAGACAGATTCCGAGCTTTGTCTCTCTCGCGCTCATGGGGCGTCCCGTCTAGGTGCAAGAGAGACAGACCCAAAGAACACAAAACACTCACGAAGCATTTAAAAGACGTCAAACTGACGTCAAAATGATGCTTTACTTTTGGTCGAAATTTTGACTAAAAATTTGTCATGTTGACATCAAAATGACGTCACTGTGAGCGTTTCGTGTTCTTGGGGGAGCAACAAACAATCTTCTTCAGAGGACGGGGACTGACCAGCACCAGGGTGATCCTGGCTTGCAGAGGAACGCACGCAGACGCTGCGAGTGTCGCTGCAAGGCACGGGCGTGGCGCTGGTGGCGCTCTACAGGCTGCCCGAGGACCTGGAGCCCCCGCTGGTGTTCCGCCTGGGCGCCTTGCGCACCAACGTGGTGCTACTCAACGGCACGGGCGGCGACATCCTCAAGAGGGTGACCCTGCACGACGACGTGCTGCGCCACGCTGCCTGGACGCACTTCCAGTTCACCCTGGGCGTCGGCGAGGTGCGGAGGGAAGGGTGCCGTCGCACAGTGGATTTGCCGGCCAGAAGACCGGCGGAGGCGGCCGAAATCCCGGACGCGTTTTGACTCCAGAGTCGCTGGGGCTCGAACAGAACGTGTGTTTGGAGAGAAATCCATTGGTGGAGGTCACACGTTCGGTTCAAGTCCCATTCAGAGCTCAAAACGCGTTTAGAGTTTGGTCCGCCTCCACCGGTCTTCTGGCCCACTGCGCAGGCTGTCGCGTCCTGGGGGGGCCTGGGGGGCTGAGAGGTTGAGAGGTTCGTCGGGCTGGTCGTGCTGCAGGTGACGGTGGCCCGCAACGGCACGGAGGTGTTCCGATGGCAGGGCCGCGCGCTCGCCTACTTGTTCTCCGTGGGCGCCGACTACGGGGCGGACGGCCGGACGGTGAGCTGGGCCGCCAACTGCAACCCCGCGGCCCTGTCCGGCGAGGCCGTGCACGGCGCCTGGTCGCCCTGGGGGCCGTGGGCGTGCAGCGTGCGCTGCGGCGGCGGCCACGGCCAACGCACGCGCACGTGCACCAACCCGGCGCCCAACATCCTGGGCCGGCCGTGCGCCGGCGAGGACCGCGTCCACGGCCCGTGCAACGAGTGGGCGTGCGGCCAGCTCAGCCCCGCCAGCGTGCGGCGCCTGCACCGCGGCCTGCAGCAGCCCCCCGCGCGCCAGCTGCGCACCAAGCCCGGCGCGCGCCTGCGCCTGCGGTGCGGCCGGGACGCCGTGGAGGCCCTGAGCGACGAGGCTCCCGCCGCCTACGTCGTCTGGCTGGCCAACGGGGAGCGTGTGCTCCCCGAGGAAGGCCGCGTGTAAGCATGCCGGTGGAGGCACTCTAGACGCGTTTTGAGCCCCAGAGTCGCTAAACAGGACTCGAACCGAACGTGTGACCCCACCAATGGATTGCTCTCCGAATGAGGAATCCATTCGTGGGGTCACACGTTCGGTTCGAGTCCTGTTAGTGCGAGGTAGACAAGCCGCTCTTCTGCCACAGGGAGGTGTCGCGGGGCGGCGTGCGCGTGCTGCGGGCCCGCGGCTCGGACAGCGGCGCGTGGGCGTGCGTGGCGCTGGGCGCCCTGGGCGAGGGCGGCCGGCGCGTCGTGCTGCGCGTGTGGGCCCTGGCCGTGCGCCGCGTCGTGCGCGCGCGCCGCACGTTGCCCTTGCGCCTGGCCTGCGGGGCGCTGCAGCTCGCCCTGCTGTACGAGGACCTGCACGTGTCCTGGACGAAGGACGGCCGCCTTTTCGAGGTGGGAGTTCGTCGCTCTCTCTCTCGAAAGTCACGGTTGCGTACAGGTGCGAGAGAGACAGGAGGCAGGGCGACGCAAACGACTCTCCGAATCAGTCCGCTGACCGCCCCATGCAACACGCTGATGCTGCTGACGCCTGCCCGCTGCCTTTGCCTCGGCTTTTGGTCGTTCGGCGAGGGGGGAACAGCTTCCCACATTCGTTGTACAAAATTTGACCACATTCCACATTCAGGTGGCAAAATCGGCTGTAAGTAGGCAACATGTGTGGCAAAAACGCCAGAAATCTTGCACATTCTTGCACATTCACATTCACAAATCATTTTACAGTGGGTCACCCCTCGTCGTTCGGTCGGTTAGGCTTTGGGGATAGGCCTGGCCGGCCGCGCGGCCGTTGTCGCATCTGCTTTTGCACTTTCCCGCCCGTTTCAGATTTAAAGTATAATAGGCAGCTGATTTACGCGCATTTCCAAAACTGGAGCGCAAGGGCCAGGGTGGTTCTGTATTTCCCGCCAACTCCTAGCTACGTTCGGAAGTGCCAACTTTTAATATTTGGCTGTGCTTTCCCCCAACTTTTTCCAGCTTTGTAGTCGTTTCAGTCTCTTTCAGAAGTGTTTGACATGGAAAAAGTGATCTTTCGCCAGCCCGGTTGGCTGAAAAAGTGTAATTCAAGGAATCTTGAAACGGAAGAAAAACTGTCGCCTTACGCCCCACGCGAGCGCGAGACTTCCCCCTGTCTCCCCCCCCTCTCTTCCAGCTCAGCCCGCCCGCTAACCTCTCGCCGCCATCATCTGCCATCTCAGCTGTGCAAGCACCCATTCTTAGGTTAGGGCTCAGTATTTACATTGGAGCTGAAGTTGTTATGTCAGTTGATGATTTTGTTGTGAGGGAGAGAATCCCTTTACCTAAAGACATGTCTCTGCGCGACTGGCGACAGGCTCTCACGACCCCACCTATGTACCGAGTAGGCAATAGTACTCTGAGGATCCAAACCCATTTTGTTTGTATGATAGCAGCTGTTGGGTTACTTGTATTAATAGTTTGGTATACCTTGTCACCTCCCAGTAGAAATCACAAGTCTTATCTTTATTCAGAGCGTTATGATTCTATTCCAATCAGTAATTATATTGTTCCACAAACTAGTGACTCTTACAACTCTACTTACCCTTTAACTCCTGCAGTTAAAACTGCTTTTGGAGTAACATACAGGATAGGTATTATTAGCGATTTAGACACTGACTCTAAAAGCAACTCTGAGTCAAGCACATGGGTAAGCTATTTCAAGAAAGGCCACCTCACTTGGGATCGTGTTCATCACACCGCAAGTATTAAGTGGGATTCTGATCCAATCAAGTTGAAAAGTACATTTGGTCAAGGGGGTAGAGGAATGGAATTATCTGAACTTGTTGTCTACAATGGTAGACTCTATGCACCAGATGATAGAACTGGCATAGTTTATGAAATTGATGGCTCTAAAGCTATACCTTGGGTGCTTCTTACCAATGGGGATGGACGAAGGCCCAAAGGATTTAAGTCGGAATGGGCTACTGTCAAAGACAAGGTATTGCATGTTGGTGGGCTTGGAAAGGAATGGACAACACCAGCAGGAGAGTTGGTGAACACTGATCCAATGTGGACCAAGCAAATACAACCAACAGGGCAAGTTTCTCATCATGATTGGAGAAGCAATTACGAGAAACTGAGAAGAGCCGTTGGCATTGAATTTCCTGGTCAGTAACTTCACCCAAAAAGGAATAGTGATGTTTGAAAGTTATTTTTACTTACATATAATTTTCCTATTGTAGGATATATGATTCATGAATGTGCCACATGGAGCAACATCCACCAAAAATGGTTCTTCCTACCTCGAAGACAGTCGAAAGAGCGCTACCATGAAGATACCGATCCTTATCAAGGAACAAATCTGATCCTAACAACAGATTCTAACTTCTCAAATGTTGAAGTAAGTAACTTAAGCGAGGAGAGAAGTGTCAAGTGTGATTCTTTTAAACCCTTGTCTCAACCCCCTTTACCTTCTGAATTTTTATGCTTTCATGGTGGATGGATGTCTTGCAGGTAACCAAAGTAGGAGAAGTCATTCCAACACATGGATTTTCCAGTTTTAAATTTATCCCTGATACTGAAGATGAGATCATAGTAGCATTGAAGTCTGAAGAGGTTCCTCAAGGATCAGCAACATATGCAATGATATTTAGTATTAAGGGTGAAATCCTACTTCCTGAAACCAAAATAGCAGATATCAAATATGAGGGTATTGAATTTATATAGAACATATTAAATGAATTTTTCAGTCAGTATTTTGCATAAACAAGAGAGTACCTCATTGTCCATAGGCAATAAATTTGTTGGATGTGTCATATAAGTAACTGTGATATAATTTATTTAAGTAAATTGATTTGAGGTTTACATTGAATAACCATTAAGACTATCTGACTTTTACTGTAAAAATTTAATGTATTTTATAGCAATAAGATATCATTAACTATTTCTCTTTTTAAGAGACTTATTTCTATCTACATTTTTCTGTTCATACATGTCAAAGACAACTTCATAGTCTTCATGCAATTTTGGCAAGAGATGCAAGTCATCAAGGGTAACCTGAGGGGCACAAAAAGTAAGAAAGTATAAGTTGAGACTCAATTTTTCTTTACCATTTAGGTAGAGAAAAACAGTTAAAGGACCCAAGAAATCAAAGAATTACCTGTAAGAAGTCCATTGCTACTGCAACATTTTCAGTGTTCTTTAAATCCCCCAAGCAGGGGATAATTGGGTATCGGCGACTAAAATGTGTTAATATGATATTTTTTGCCCTCATTGCCTTACCAGCTCTAATGGCATCTTCTGTTGTACTATGCCTTGCTATCTTTGCCATTTTATCAAGTCCGGAACCATATGTTGCCTCATGAATCAAGAGATCACTATTTCTGCCTGTGGGTCACGAGTTCTGTAAAAATATCATGTTTTGTGCAAATGGAGAGAAAACATTACAAATACATACCCATTTCCACAAAATAATGATTGTATCTTGTGTCTCCTGAATAACTTATTTGCCATCCAGCTGAGTGTTCAAATGAAACACAGTACGAGTATGTACTATGAATGGCCCAACACACTTTTGTATTTATCATGCCATAATGGTTCTTGAAAAATTGGTTAAGTTCCCTCCTATGAACTATATTATCAGACATCTATGAAATGAAAAAGAAGCATGAAAGAACAGAAGAAGCGGATAAAAATTTGAAGATTTAAAATGAATTGATGGAACAGACTTACCATATCAACTAAATTTATAAGTACAACATGATCTAGAATAGGCTCAATATAAGTATGATAATGGTGAAGCCAGCCAATAATAGGGGCAGGGAGAAGACAAACTATATTTTTCTGTGGTTTCCCTAAAGCTTTCCAAGCTTTTTGGATGGCAAGTAAAACTCCTATTACACCTGCATGATGGTCTGCATGTGTATGTGAAATATAAATACATCTTAATGAAGTAAGAACCTCCAGTAATTCGCTATCATTAAACAATGTTACAAATTGTTTAATCGTGCCATCTCCACAATCAATCAACATACTTGAGTCAGAACTGTAGGAAATTAATTCATCAGAACATTACTCACAAAATTTGGAAAATTATTGTACATACAAACAATTAAGGTACATACCTAATCTGCACTAAAATAGCAGATGCATTTCGATATGCTGAACTAGCTTGTGAACCAGTTCCTAAAAATGTGATCCTTGGATTCTTTGGAGAAAATGTAGGTGGTGTTTTCAGACTTTCACCATATTTTGTTTCATCAGGAAGACATGATATTTCAAAAGGTTCAAAGTGCCTACAAAATAGGAATTTCATAAAGCAACAAACCAGAAAAAAAAATTGCCTGACATACTGGTAAACTGTGACAATTAATTTAAAAAAATAAAATCGGATTAAATAACTTAGCCCACGCTTTCTTGGCCACGCTTATGAATAAATAAATAAATCAGAAGGGGGAAATAATTGCAAGTAATTTTAGGGTCTTTGATCCCATCAAACAAATTTTTGGTAAAAAGAGATTGACTTTAACTGGCTGAGAACAGTAATTAAGTGGGGAAGAAAAGAACACCTACCTTGTACATTCCAGACCTTTCAAGTTAACATTTAAGCCAGTCTGAGACTGGACTAAATCAAACTCTCTCATCTCATCACTCCATTTCTGTAACCATTCTTCAGATGGAACTGCATTAACAACAAGAGTGCCATCTACCGAATCTAATGAAGTAAGTTTTTCTAGAGATTCAGATGCTGATATATTGGTTTGATCTTTACTACGTTGTTGCAGTTCAGGGTAAAACCTTGGATGAATGGATCGACAAATTTTTTGTTTGTTCAGTACCCTGGGAGAACTTTCCCATTCATTAGAATCATTCACTACCACGTGCTTAGTGTTCTTTTTAAAACGTTGCATCCAGGTTATATACCTTTGATAAGGGAAACAGCATGAAAGAAATCACTTCTTTTCAGACCAACGATTACTGTTCAAAATAGTTTAGAATACCTTTTATCTTCCATAACAGCCAATGGTGTGAAATGGACCATTACCACTGATGAATCATAATACCTTTCATAATCCTCCTTACTAAGGAGGTCGTCCAGGAAATTCTCTGAAGGACAGTCTATTACTATGGTAAAGAAAAGACTATGGTTATGACCAACTACCTCAAACACCAGTAAACCAATACAAATATGAAACAAACCTATTACGGATGAGCATGAATTGAAACTAATTACATCTTCTGGTTTTACTATGCTACCATCTTCAACAGTAATACTTTCTCCTTGCCAAAGCTTCAGCATCTGCTCTCCAGGCTGCACACCTCGTAATACACATTGTGAAAATCGCCAGTTCTTACAACCACCACTTTCCACAATGTAGCTATTGCTAACATTAAAGTCATAGTCCTTCGAACACGATGTGACTGCAAAAAGATTTGAGTTGATGCATATTTTTGTTTCCTTAAAATTATAAAAAAATTTCATAAGTGCAACATTTTTTTCTGTGCGAAAAAGATACTTACTTAGCTCGTTTGGCTTGCGAGCTGAATAGGGATTGTAAATACCATTAAAGCTTTTCAGCATTGAATTGTTTATGGGAGATGGACGGTAAACAACTTTTGTATTGCTCCTTATTGGTACACATGTCACCTTATAATTGTCTCCTATGTTTTGGTGCATCAATTTGGGATTCAGAATATTCACTTTAAGTTTTTTATGAAGCATTAGGAATGATTCTGAAGCCTGAATGAAACAGTCCTGTGGAAAGCAGGAAGCATATTCAGAGATATGTACAGTAAAAACAAATCTCAATGTAACAAGTTGACCTCAGATATGTTTATGTTAGCTGGATTCATGTCTGTAACTCGTGTCGTAAATGGTACGAGCATGATGCAGAAGATCTTCATACAACATCTCCGACACCGTTCACAAGTTACACAAAATGGGTAGAAAAAGTTAGCAATCCCCGTAAAGGTGATGCAGAAAATAAAAAATTATTTGGATATTTTTTGATTGATAAACTTACCAGTCCTGGTGGGCCACAGAAAGACAGCTGTTCTCTCATTGAACTTGAAGCTTTGTAAATGACACTGGGGATGCCTCCTATTTTATCCCACCCAATGTGGGTAACAAAAACAGAATCAGCGACGCCTTTGAAATCTGCAGATTCGCCACAGTTGAACAGTATCCTAGAAACAAGATGCAAAGAGAAGAAAAGTGAGCAAGTCAAAACTGTTAAGTAGGAATGTTGACGGGTGCAAACAATACAGTAGCATAGTAGCTTGAAGGGGCCAAATGCGTTCGAAACAGTTCTTACCGGGCCGTAGACTGTTTCAAAAACACACATTTCGAAGCCAGACGGGAACCATTTCCAATCACATACAATCGAGGATGATGATCTTTAAATTTATTATAAGAATCTCCAGTTTCGTTTATATTGAAATAGATGGACATTGGCGCAGTGGACCTCATGTGACTCCATTTTAACTTGAAGAGCGCAGAAACTGGTCTTGAAATGACATTAAACAAAAGTAGCATTTTCTCATATTTTGTTCACATCACTCAAACAAATCCTAACCTATACACAATCGTGCGTTTGTTCAGTAATCCCCCTCCCCCCGGCACCTGCCAATAGACATTGCAACTATTGACAGGAACCCGCGCGACCTACTGCTTTTCAAAAATGGAAAATTTAAGGTGTTGCCCAAAGTGTTGTAGAATCCCTTTGCTATTTTCTTGCACGGCCTTTCTTTCGTGTGGGGGAAGATGAGGTATTAAGAATAAGTGTGTTAATGAATATAAAATAGTTCAAGCAGTTCTTACAAAAATTTATTATATGAAACAACATACAGGAATATATGTAATGTAAAGAAATTCTAATAATCATAATAAAAAAATTATCAGTTCCTTGGTCATTATTCAAAAGTGGAGATGGTTTTATGGCACACAATACCAAGTTCAAATGACAGGTAATCTTTTGAGGGAAAATTGTACATTTTACAGGGTAACTAGTAAAAAAAAAAAAAAAAGCAGAAAAGAAAAATGGAATCAACATATATTGTCCTAATTTTTCAGAATCCCAATTCCAGGCCCTAACCATGAACAGGCCAATGTGAACAATCAGGTAAATATCCGAATAAAATTACCCTCCTCCTCCTCCTCCATTCAGAAACTCTAAATTGGGAAGAGAGACAATTAAGAACATGTTTAACAGGGTCGAAATATAGTCTCCCCATACTCTTCCAAGTCAAATTAAAGAAGAAAAATAAGAAAAAGCTATGGGGATTATAATTGGATAAAGACACTAATGGACAATGAGGATTTGTCAGTTAGGAAGTCATGTTGGAATGGAGAATGACTGGTTCTTCTGGCACATCACCAGACCCTTAACAATTTTACAGGGTTGGGTCTTCATAAATAGATAAAATACATTCTACTTGACATAAGTATTTCCTATAAAATTTTCAACTAACTTTAGAATTGGTACATCACGAGCCAAAATGTGTTGACTTAATGAGAGAGAGATCTGCACTGCACAGCTGGATAGGCGAAAAGTTTGCTTCCAAGAGACACAATTACAATAAAGCTTAGTAATAGATTTAAAAAAAAAGATAACGCCCATTACTAGACTGCCAACATATGCTGCCAACCAAAAGTACCACAAAATTTCAGAATGACACTCTTTTTAATATCTAAAACCCTTGCAGCATGTCATGAGTCCATTGGCGGATCCAGAGACGGCCTGAGGCGGGTGGTGGTGGTGGTGGGTGTCAAAGTAGCACTTTTTGCCTACTTGCAGGTGCAAAGTGTTGCTTTTTACCTGCCTTTTAGGCGGCTATCCAATGGTCAAGGGAGGGGCAATTGTCCTTTAGCCCCACCCCCAACCCCCCTCCTCTGGATCCGCACTTGGCACACTCTCTCAGCCCATGAAATTAAGAGATAAGGACTTGCGCTCTTCAAAAGAGAACAAGAAACTATCAGTAACACATAGATTTGCCTGATTTAAGCTAACTGTTCTTTATAACTAGAAAGAAGGGACGAATAAGCACATGACTTCAAAATACCTAAGATGGATTGGCAGTGAGGATGACCTCTAAAATTTTAACACATCCATAGGACAGTAGGAAGCTAATCTTGGCTGAGTTTCTCAGTGTATGCTCTTAGATGTTCCAGAAACTCTAACATCACATTTGTAAAAGCAGAATCCACAACATATTGAGGTAGCCATCCATTAAGGTTTGTGTTTAAAAGCCATTGGAAGTGACACCAACTCTCATCACCCTGAATTGGTTTCATTGCCCAGCATCCTGGAAGATTTTCCCCTCTAGGAAGAAAAGGAGAGGAGAAACAGATCAGAACGTTATTACCTTTGACATTGTGCTAGCAAAATATGAAAACACATTAAATGTACATACCTTATGTACTGTTTAGTAGACGGCTTGTTAGGGTACTCTATGGATGCACCAGCTGACACATAGGTATGATCTTTAATTTCCCAATGCCGGAGAACTACAAAGTCTCGACTGGCCACAACACCACCCCCTCCAGCAGCACTGACTTGATATGTTATATCAGTTTGACTGTCAAGTACCTAGAGAGATAAAAATGTTCAATGAATTCATCTGATTTCTCACTAATCGACAAAAGGGTATTTATTTCAACGAGCTCCAATAATTACCTCTAGCCGTTGAGATTCTATCACAGTTGGGTTCCAAATAGGCATCTCTTCTATGTGGTCAAATAACTTATTTAACAGGAGTGTGGCAGGCAAATGGACCTTTGCTGTTAGGCGAAAAACTTTTGGTCCCTTTGAGACAGTTTTAGAATGAACTGTATCCCCTTCTTGAGTTTCTTTCTCTAGCTGCCAATCAGGACTATTGAGCAAAGCCCAAGCTGTATTCAGAATCTCTCGAGCGTGCTTGCGATAATTTAGTGACTAAAGAAGAGTTTCTTTATTAATTCATTAATAGAATGCAAATACAAAAGCAAAGAGTTTGATGATTATACCTGATTTTTAGTCAAAGATGGTCCTTGTGGGTTACCACTACTACAGCCCTCATTATCAGAGTCTGCAAAAAGATAAAGCACAACTGACTTATGTTCACCACACAATTTGCACATGTAAATTAATTATTACCTTCAGGAGAATCCATAGGAGAATAAAAGTTGGCTATCGATTCTGGATTATCCCTTGACCCTGGAAGGTTGTTGATATAATTCCTCATAATAGGATTTCTTTCACTGTCTTGATACATAGTAGAAGCTAGAAAAAATTAAAAATACTTTTAACTGAGACCACAACTGGCCAATTAAAGGCAAAATATTTAAGAAACCTACACAATAAGCACTCCTTGGCTTTCATTTCTTGAGATAAAACTCTGAAGTCCAAAAACCAAGCTTCACCCCAGGCCAAGACAAAAGAGACAAGTATGAGCATGACTTGAAAAGTTGGTTGGCTTGCTTTAGCCCACTGAAACACAGAAACAAATATAGCAAGTTGATTAAACAACAGAAATTAAAAGATTAAAGTATTACACACAAATATGTTAAAAATACGGTAAAACTCACGTCATAAACAAAAACTTTGGCTATCAAAAAGACACATGTCCCTGAAGTAGTCAGCTAGAGAGGGGAGAGAGAAAATGTTTGATATGTTTCTGTGCCAAATCAAGAAGCTGATTCTACACAAACTGTGACTATGTACTTACAGCAACAGAACACCAATGATCACTTTGTAAGAGTCCATAAAATAATAATAAAATGGTAAACCTTGATGCTGCTGCCATCTACACAGGATGAAAGAGAAAACGACATCACCTCTATACCTATACAACATTTTACAATACAGAGCAATCTAATAATAAAAATTACTCACCACAATATCGAACAGAGAGGTTTGTATATGGTAATGCACCACTTGAGATGTAAATGATAAAACTATGTCACCTTCACTTATCAGCTGAAAAAGTTGATTACAGAGTAGTTAGTCCCGCAATTAATGTATAAGCCGTATCAAGCTAAGGTTCCTGACTCATTCCGACTCAAGTTTGTTGAATGTGTTGAATCTAAAGGTAGAGGCAAGGCACCCCTACCAACAGTTTGAGTGTCACCACTATTAAACGATAGAAAGCTCTTGATAAGATTCCTATGGAATGAATTAGATGCCTGAACTTGATGAAGGTTGGCATTATAAAAGGGGGGAAAAACAACATACGCTGACTTACCATCATACATATGAGCCACATTAAACCAGTCAAAAGTAGATCAAAAGTCACAAGAAGGCAGAAAAATCTTCTGACAACAGACATCCTGTTATTGCGGCTAAGGCCAACATAGATATCTTCATTGTGTAAATAGCTGGCATCTAGAGAGAGAAAGTCATAAGTATCATTAGAGGAATGGAAATTAAATCAAATCATACAAATTACATAGACACGTTCAATGCAAAAAAAAAGGCGATGGTGGAAATGAATTGAATGAATGAATTGAAGAAGTGTTTGTTTACAAAATGTCCTGGAGTGGATGGACACCTCCTTGGGTGAATAGAGGGTATACAAAATTTACTTACAAAAGTGGTACGGTGACGGTTGGCTAGGCAATTGGCTGGAATAACTTCCAGTGAGCAAAACTTCTGCTGCATTCCTAATCTCTCTTTCAGAGGCTCCCATCTTTCTTGCTCAAGTTAGCAGAAAAAATTGAACCGAATTGATTTACGGACAGTTAAAAACACTTGATTGGGGAGTTTCCCAACATTTGTCTCAGAATCTAACGAGAACGAGTAGCGAGCAAGTGCGCAGCCGTCTAGAGTACAAAAACAACAATCTTGGACCCAAACAAAGATCTGTCAACCTAACCTGCACACTGGAATGGTCAGAACTTCATTGTTCTGACAACTAGCCCGACAAACTAGAACGTCATGAGCATGACGGGGAAAACAAAGAGGATGTTGCTTTGGTTTCTTTTGATAGACAGAACAAATCCATTGAAAATAATAATTCCGATTAGAAGGTGTGACCAAAAAAAAAATTATTTGACGACTTTTGACTAGGGATGGAAAGACCGCGTCCGGATAATCCGGTTATCCGGATGCAGCCTTCTAATATCCGGATAGGTTGCGACCGGATACTTGATTTCGAAAAAATATAAGGGAAAAAGACGGATATTTTACCGGATATCCGCCTATTATCCGGATTTCGACCTCGGATAACCGGATAGGTTAAGACCGGATATTACTTTCAAATCTGACCGCTTTGCAGATATCCGGACTTTCATTTCAGCTTTCCATTGGGGTTCGAGGGCCCGCCAGAGAGCAGCACCATCGACCCCAATCAGTTGTTCAAGCAGATTTATAAATGCCTCCGCCAAGCGTTTACGCTATTACGCTTGTCGGGGTTAAGTTTTCTAAGATCAAATGAATTTTAGAGAGCTGATACGACACATGTTTCGACATGTCAGCGATATTTAGTCGGCGGCGTCGTCTGCTGTCCCATGCTCTCCGCGATTTGACAGTACCGTGGCACAATCGGTTTGTAGTTCCGCGGGTGGCCACCACGCCTGGCCAGGCGGCGCTGAGCTTTGCCTTCGAACCCCAATCCCTACTTTTGACAAACGAGTACGGGGAATACAACATTCGGCACATGCTCGAACTAATTTATCCCTCTAGATCCATTCCATCCTCAAGATTGGATACCATGGTCCTTTCTTCATCGCAACTGAAACGACGAAGCATCATGTAAAACTCTATTTAAGCCGATAAGCCGAGAAAGGAGTTTACCGAGATTGCCGGACTAAAACCTTTCGCCTGAGAGAAATTTTTTTCAGTAAGGTTGGCGATATGTTTGAGGCGCCAGTTTTGAAACGACGCGTCGACTTGACCGTGAATTAGGGTCTCTTCGCGACTTTGTTCAAATCATGTGTCCACAAATCGACATTTTTCTTATTTTTCACTTTCCTACGAACTGCGAAGATTTGAAGTGGCGTTAAACTCTGACAGTGTCAGCAGATCAGCTGACTAATGGGAGTACCTAGTAGGAGGAGTCAGCTGTTGCTCTCAGCTGATGACAGGACGGACAGACCGACAGTGTATGGGAAGTTGCATGTAACAGAAAACACATAACACATTGCCTCGTGTGTCATCAACGAGCAGAAAATAAGGGTGTTTGGTTCAAAGGCGAACTGTCCCTAGATATAACCTTGTAAAATTTTTAGACCCTGCTAGCATCTCAATGCCATTAAAATTTTTCTGATATGGTTAGTTTCACATGATGTTAACTTTGTAAGCATGACATTCAAAATTCTTAGGAGGTGCATTTGTCAAATGTGAAAAAGTGTGTTTTCTCAACTTAGTACTTTTGTCTGTGTTATTTTGATTTCTTTCCCTTTTAGACATCAAGCTTCTAATATGGCCCACCGAAACCGTGTGATTAACCTCTACAAATCGGTTTGTTATTTTCTACGTCTATGTGTTGTTAATTATTCCACCAAAATCCTAACACTCTTTTCTTCCATTTTTTTCAGCTTGTGCATCTTGGTCACGACTATCCATTGGGTTGGGACTACTTTAGGCCTCGTCTCAAGGCTGCCTTCATGAAGAACAAAGACGTTAAAGATCCAGAAAAGATTGAGCAGCTTATAGCCAGAGGAAATTTTGTTGTCAAGGAAATTGAAACGCTTTACATGCTCAAGAAGTACAGAACCCTGAAGAAGAGGTATTATTCTTCTGAAAATGATTTAACAATAAGTGAATTCACTAAGAAGATCGAATCAGATCTGTGAATCACATTTAAAGAAACTTTCTATAATTGGCTTGTTTTATCAAATGGGCATCCTTGAGACTGATACTATTGTAAGGCACTCAAAATATCAATAGGGCTGGGAAGAGACTTGTTTTGTACTCTGAAATAAAGTGAGGAGAAATTTTCTTTTCTGTCCTTTATTTCAACATCAACAACAAATAAGTTATGGTCTTCCAGCCAAGCCACACAAATTCTCCACAATACAATTCCAGACAAATTGACTAGTAATGGTGGTAAATTCCAGGAACAAATACAAATATAATCTTAGAAAACAGTAGCCATAAGAAAGAATTATTGTCTTTGTGAACACAAACTCCCAAAATTCCACATAACAAAGTTGGCACAGTACTCAACTGGAGCTTATAATGATATAATAATTTAAGTTGTTCACAAATCAACAACTCTTCATTTGAAAGGGAAAAAACCTGCCCTATGCAAAAATTGGTTACACCATTAAAAATAAGCAATTTAAAGCAAAACAAATTTTGTTAGAGTAAACAAAATTGGACACAACATTTAAAAAAATATTAATGGGTACTGCAAGTAAGGAACATGGCATCTAAACAGCTAAAATAGGAGTTTTTCACAAAATTAAAATTAAAAAGATGAGATGTAACAATTCATTTACATGGCAGAAATGGTAAAAATGTCTCCATGTAGAAGTACAGTATAGCCTCAATTATTGTCTTCTAAATAACACTGTAATACTAATGTACCTAGCGAGTTCTTTAATCTTCCACATCTGATATTATACAAATGCACAAAACATATCTTCAAACATAAATACATCATTAATGTTACATTTCAAAGTGAATCATTCATCAGAAAGCTTTGAAAGATGTGATCTTAAAGGCTGGAACTTTCACATTTGCAACCAAAGATGTGAGCAGAGTGCAAAATTAATACTGAATGTGCAATGTTTTAAATGACAAGAAAATTCCTCCGAAATAATACTGTTCACCACTATTGAAGTCAATTTGTGTGGGTACTCATCACACTCTTTCATATTTACTAGTTACAAGCAAAAGGGATCACCAAATAGATCTCCCTTCATCCAAGGATGTTCACAGCCTGACTGCACAGAATAAATATCATAAACTTGGGTCAAAGGCATAAATCATTGATTCCTACAAAAGATTAAGGGAGTGAAAATTACAGTCTAATTGATCAAGATGATGCTTCAATTTTCTTGCAGATTTCATTGGTAAACTCTGAGCATTTAGCCTTTCCACCCAAGTCACCAGTACGGTATTGGCCTTCCTTGATGGTGTCAAAGGCTGCTCGCTCAATTTTATCGGCATGAGAGGTGAGCTCCATGTGGCGCAACATCATCACAGCAGACAACAATAGGGCAGTTGGGTTGGCTAAGTCCTTTCCAGCTATATCTGGAGCTGTGCCGTGCACCTGAAACACAATGCAGGAATGTAAATCAATGTCATAAAGTACATTTCAGCACATAAGAGCAATAAAAAAGATAAGATAAATAAAACCCACACACACACACAAAAAAAAAAAAAAAAAAAAAAAAAAAACTTACAGACTCGAATAGAGCACCATTTAGACCCATATTTCCAGAGGGTGTCAATCCCAATCCTCCAACTAGACCAGCACACATGTCTGACAAGATGTCACCGTACAGGTTGGGCATCACCAGAACATCATATTTGTTTGGGTCCTGCACCATGTTCAAGCAGACGGTATCGAGGTACTTCTCTTCAAATTTGATGTCAGGGTGAGCCTCTGCAGCGTCACGGCAACAACGCAAGAAGAGACCGTCAGACATGCGCCTGGAGGGAAAAATTGCAAATTAGGAACACAAAATTTGCAAAAAGGATTAAATGCAGAATGAAAATTTTCATTACTAACATAATATTAGCTTTGTGCACAGCTGTAACCTTCTGACGTCCATTGTCCTTTGCATAAGTAAATGCATATTCAGCAACTCTGCGAGACGCTTCCTCAGTGATAAGCTTGATACTTTGCACAACTCCATCAACAATCTCGTGCTCAATGCCAGAGTATTCTCCCTCAGTATTTTCTCGGATGGTTACAACATCCACATTGTCATACAAAGTCTGGTACCCCTCCAAAGAACGGCAAGGTCGCACATTGGCGTACAGGTTGAACTCTCTGGAAAAGAAATAAATAAACTTTAGAACTTGACCCACACACGCAAAAACCATGAATTACAATCACTTTCACATACTTCCTCAAAGCAAGATTGAGGGAACGATGGCCTTTGCCAACAGGCGTCATCAGGGGACCCTTCAATCCAATTTTGTTCTTGTTGACTGAATCAATGGCAGCCTGGGGGATGTTGAAGAGCCCGTCAGGTCCTCGAACTGGGGTGACATCCACAACTTCCCAGTCAATGGGTACCTATAAATTACATTTCAAAGTAAAATTCTGTCCAGGATTTGCCAAGCAAACTTAAGATTCAACAAACCACAAATGAACTGCTTACATTGGCAGCCTGGAAAATCTTCTGGACAGCAGCGGAAATTTCAGGGCCAATGCCATCTCCAGGAATTAAGGTACATGTTCTTGTACCACTGCTGTAGTGCCTTTTTAGGGGCTTGGCAGCAGTAAGCTAAAACAAAACAAAGAGATACATGAATGAATTATGGGAATAAAGTCTTCTTTTTCTGTTCCTTTTACTTTTTGTGAAATTGTCTAGTTTGTGCTGAAAAAATTTAAATGATGGCAAGACACTTATTTAGTAGAAGTACTTCATTGTTAGATAGTACAGATGTGCATTGAAAATAAATGGGGAACAAATATCGTAACTTGTCTAATCATTTTGATGCACTCAAGAATTTATTAAGCAGTGTCACATACCTTATCTACATCATTTATGACGTTTTCAGATTGAAAAGAGGGTCCTTGGCGAGGACCAGTATTGAGACCCGTTAGCAAGCTTTTAATCCATTCACTTATGGTGCTCCTGTTTAAAGACTGCACCCAAAATGTTTTAGTGGAAAATAGAATTAGGTCTTACTAAGGCAATAAAGAATTTGTGACATTCATCAAAGATGATCTTCAGGACGAAAGTTAGGAAGCGTGTCTTTTGAGTTTAAGGGAACGTGAGACGCATAGAAATGCAATGCAAGACAATCACACTATGAACTTTAGAAGTGCATGAGCAGAGCAGAACATGTGAGGTTCATACAAGGAAGTGGTTAAAAAGTAACCACTACATTGGTGATTCAGTACAACACAGTATCTAAGCGATACAGCAAAAAAAAACTCAACCACATAAATCAAATTAAAAAAGCAAAAATCATGCGGTAACACTGAGTTAGAAGAGAAGGACACCGAAAAATTTGACCGAATCGTGGGTCAAGAGGATACGGGCACTGCAGGGGTAGGGGCATTCGTTACAAGACAAAGTGGCAGCGAATCGCCTTGACAACATCACGAACGATCAAACTAGTAAAAAAAGCATCAAATTTACGAAAAAAGGGTAAAAATCCTATAAACAGGCTGGAATTATTGAAAAAAGTTTCATTGAACTTACAGCTCTTTTCACGATCTGGGCGGCCATCGTTGAAGGGAAAGATCACAGCCTTCTGACAAAGAAATTTAACAGCTGCTCGAATTATACCTCACAAACCGAGCCACACAAAATGTTACTGGCTAGGGACCATTGTTCAGGTGCTAATTTTAGCACAAGGAAAAGAGCAGAAAACGCATTAAAATTGAAAGTGAAAAACGAAATTTTTTCTAGAGCGAAAGGTGCGAGATTTTTGCTGACGAAAAGTAGAGGGAGTGCATGGAGCCTGTTTTTTGCAGTTGGCATTCTTGGAAGTGCCAACCTCTTTAACAACGAGTCCCCTACTTTTGGAATTCGACAGCTTTTTGTGTTTATTTCGTCAAGATTTCATCAAAGCCCGATTTTTGACGCGTCCTGTCATTTCGAGGACGATCCCTGTTAAATATATCACCTCCAGAGCGACTTAAGTGACCTTAAGACCGTTGGCAGGTGTGCCACTCCACGCCCGTCTGCAGCCCAAAATCACTGACGTTCGCCAAGAGCGAGGTCACCGAAGTGCCGCAGTGCGTCCGGGCGTTATGATGTTGTGTTTCGTGTGTGTTTTTAAAGCTTCTTTATGATGTGATGTGGATTTCTCGCTCGTGCTAATGATCTTTGTATCATGACAATCAGCATGTGTGATTCCTCAAGAAATCCACAAACCATGGCGCAGGAGAATGATGATATTAACTTAACCCCTCAAGAACTGCAGGTGCTCTCCGAACTTGACAGGTAAACTCTTTGGCTTCTTGTGCCTTTCTCTCCACTGTCAGCTGATTTTTGTAGGGATCAATGGTTAGGTTACTCTTTTAGGGGTGGGAATTGTCAAGTGTCTTATCCAGCCGAACGTCTTCATCGACGTGTCGAAATTCAGTTGCTGAGTCCTTTAATATGATTGCCTTAGCGGTCGCTAAATGAAGGTTAGAATGTTTGTTGATTTATTTACTTTTTTATATAACTTCCCTTCTCTTGATATTTTTGATCAATTTCGTTTAATTAGATTTTACTCTTTTGATATAACTCATCCGAACACTCGTGTTTCATCAGAAGTGTCTAAGTCTGGGTGTAGATGAACAGTTATTCGACCCACTTACTCTCTTGTATTATGTCTTGATGCTTTGATGACTTTCAGAGGTTTCACCAAGAAGATATACCTACACTTCCTGGCACATTATCTATACTATTCGCACCTTACCTTTTAATTCTTTCATTTTGGTAATTTTGCTAAAACCTTGAGATGAGTCAAATGAGGTCAGTCTTGGGCTGTGAGTCACTCCATTAGCTTGTGTTAGAATCAGCAGTATGTTAGACCTTGCCTTTCATCTAAAGTGCTGCCAATTCAGGCCATATTTTTCTTTCTCGTTATGAATTGTAAATGTTATAGGTCCTATTTTAGATGACTGTGTTAATAGTTTGTTTATTTTTCTTGTTTACAGTCGTCTCTTCGGATTCTTAAAGTTGAATGCACCCGAACATGCAAAAACCAAGGCATTGGTATCAAAGGTATGTTTTCGTGTTTAAGAATCAATTTAAAGGTTATCAATGTTTTATGGAACTTGTATATTGGTGTCTTCTGATTTGTAACATCTCTTTGTATGCTTTTTTTCTGTCTAGGCTATCAAGTATTTGCAACGGATGCTTGTTCAGGCTCAAAATGACAAGATGCAAACTGAATTTAAAAAGCCTTCAGCACCTAAAAGGAAGAAAAAAGATCCGAATAAAATTGCCAAGAGGGAAACGGAGGTAAATGTATCAGTTGGTGATAACAAGACTGTACCACCTCAAGGTGTACCAGATAAAAAAGATATAACCGAAAGTTCTGACAAGAAGGTTGAAGAGAGTGCATCTACAGAGCCGAAGGAAAACGTTCAGAAAGAGAGCCCAGAAACTCCTCAAAGCAGCGGCAGTGGCGATACTGTTGAGAAGCTCGATCTTGCTGTTGTGAAAATTGAGAATGTAGACGATTGTATCTCAGAGGAAACAAGTAAAGAAAAGGAGGAGATGGATGTTGATCCTGTAAGCAAGGAAAGGGAAACAAATGAGAAAGAGGGTGACAGTGTAGCTGAGGGATCTGAGCAGTTGGAAGGAAGTGATAAGGCAGATTGTATAGTGAAGAAAGAAGAACAGGGTGAAACATCAAACCCAACTCAAGAATGTGAAAGCAATGTTGGTGACCCAACTACCCAGGACTGTGATAGCACTGATGCTGCTGCTCCTGACCACGATGAAAATGAAGAGGAAGCTGATGGAGATGTCGATGAGGATGATGAAGAAGATGAGGATTTAAAAAGACTGAGCGAAAGTGACAAAAACATAAACATCGATCCGAAGACGTATTGTAAACTGGGTCATTTCCACCTTCTTCTTGAAGATTATCCTAAAGGTATTTATCTGTTGACATTAACAACTATATTGGTTCCTGCCCTAAAATCAACTGCATGGCTAATTTGATGTTTGAATTTTTTTTTCAGCTCTGTCAGCGTATCAGCGATTTTTTTATCTGAAAACTGATCACTGGAAGGATCCCACATTCCTGTACGGCCTCGGATTAGTCTACTTCCACTACAATGCGTTTCAGTGGTGAGTGTTGCATGGGGTGCTTTGATTTTCTCAGCCAGACAGAGAGGCCTGTGCGCCCGGCGTTGTCGGAATGAACTCGATTTGAGTGCCGTAGAGCTGGGTGTTGAGCTGCCCCCCCGTGGCCTGCCTGGCCTGCCTGACCTTGAACGGGCCACGGGGGCGTGGCGTGGTCCTGCGAAGCATTGCGAAGCAGACTCCTCTCGTGTTGGAGCGACCTGAACGGCCAGCTGCGATGGCTAATCCTCATTTGCCATGAGGCGTCTGCCTGTCCCATTGGCCAGGTCGGTTGGGAAGCCCACTGCCAGTCGAAGGGCAGGGCACGGCACGGCGGCGGGGCGTGGCGGCAGGGGCAGGCCCTCGGCCCCGTGGACTTGGACTTGGTCCGTCCTGCCGGCCCCGCTCCACGCTACACGCCGCCTAGCCCTTTTGGTTGTTTTACTCCGTTGGGCCCCAAGGCGCAAGCGGCGCAAGGGGCCGACCGGACGGAGGCCGACGGAGAGGAGGCGGCGGCGGCGGAGAGGTCAACGACTGGGCCGGGAATGCCGCCCACTGGCCGCTGTGCCGTGGCCGTGCAGGCCTTGCCCCGTGCCGCTGGACCAGGAGGACTCCGTGAGGACTCCCGCAGCCCGCTGGACCCGCTGGCTCTGGCTCGGCTCGGCCCAGACTCCCTCCCGGTCCAAACTCTGGAGAAAGGTGCTGGCCGGGCCGGCAGCGAGCGGCGAGCGCAGCAGGCCCTTGCCCTTTGTTCTTTGTTGTCGGCCGTTGCTCGGCCCTGCCGGCCGGGCTGGGACGACCGCCGTGGCATTGCCGTGGCATGGCCGTGGCTAGGACGTAACTGACTCCTGCGTGCGTTTGGGTTTCGCCCCGGTTGCCATCAAGGGGGCGTCTTTGGACTGTGGGCTATCGCCTATCTTTCGTCGCTCCGTCTCTCTCGCACCTATACAGGACGCCCCATGAGTGCGAGAGAGACAGAGTGACGTAAACGACTCTCTGAATCAGTCTGGCGCGCGCCGCACGTGGCGCTATCGCCGTCTGTCGCCGGCATGGCCTGGCGGGTACCTGCCAAAAGCGGCGTCGGCCCGTCGGGCTGACTGCTAGGCCTCGCGGGCTCGCGAGCCGCGGCCGCTCTCTTCCCCGCCGAACGCCGAGCCGTGCCGCGGCGGGCCTCTTACGGCCGGCCGGCCGGGGCCCGCTGTCCTTGAGGGCATTTAAACAGCCACGTCACACATGTGGCCGGCCGGCCGGTCGGCCGGGCAGCGATCGCTGGTCCTTCCCGCCCCGGGCGGATTCGGGTCGGGCCATGGGAACTCTTCGAGGCGACTGTCCGAACCGAAGATTCCTGTCGGTGCGGCTCGGCGACGGAATCGCCATTCTTGTTCGCCTTTGCCTTTGCCGCTCGAGGGTCGCAAGGTAGCGGGGCAACCGCGGCTTGCACATGGGTATCAGTCGCGGGTCGTCGGGTAGAGGCCGAACGCTAACCCATCCGGACGCGTAGTCACCAGCCGCGGGGCGGGGGAGTGGGGGGGGGGGTACCCGTGGCCACGGTCACTGACCCGGACCGCTCGAGTACACGTGTAGGGTGCGTGGCGGGGCGTGGCGGCAAGGCAGGCAAGGCAGGCAAGGCGCCCCTCTAGGCGCCCCGCCCCCTCCCGCGCTCGCTTCGCGGTGCTTCGCGGCGTCCCCGGCAGAGGGCGTCGCTGCTGGTCGCCGCGCGCTCCGTTTGATTTTGGCGCCGAGCGCGCCGCGGTTGTGGTTCGAGCAGTCGCCGCGAGATGGCGTTGGCTGTTGGGAGCTCGGCTCTCGCTGGACGCCTCGACGCCGGGCCGGGGGTAGCGACCACTGCGACCACCTACAGCGGATCTGGATCACGGTCCCGCGATGCGAGGCGATTGACCCCGCGCACTGCGGCCTGGCGAAGAAGGAAGGGCGGACGTATTGGCCCTCGCCGCTTAGCCCAGCAGCCGAGCCATTCAGAAGAGCCCTTTCGTCGCTCTGTCTCTCTCGCACTCAAGGGGCTCTTCGTAAGGGTGCGGGAGAGACACAGCGACTAACCGATCTTTTGAATGGCTCGACAGATTGAGAATCGTTTTCCTCGCTGTCTCTCGCACTCGTGGGGCGTTCCGTGGAGGTGCGAGAGAGACGGAGCGACGACTCTCGAACGCCTCGCCCTCCAGCCGCACTCCTTATCACCGCGTTTGGCAAGGGGGTGTGAATTTTGACGTCAGCGTCGGCGTGCTGAGACCGATCTCCAAGGCACGTTTCGCCACAGGGCGTTGTGTACGTACAGGGGAGAAAGAAGCGCAAGGAGCAATCTGCGGTCTCAGAGGCCTGCCCCTGCCACCCGGTGGCTCTGCACTGGGGCGCCAGGCAACCCAACGGGCTGCGGGTGCTTGCTTATTCATCTGCAGGGATACCGTTTCGTCGAACCGAACGTGTGACCCCACCAATGGATTCCTCGTTCGGAGAGCAAACCATTGGTGGGGTCACACGTTCGGTTCGAGGCCCATTTAGCGACTCTGCGGCTCAAGACGCGTCTAGAGTTTTGGCCGCCTCCACCGGTCTTCTGGCCCACTGTGCGCCTTTCACACACGTGCTGCGCTTACTCAACAGGCGGCAGTGAGCGGCCCTGCAGACTGATTCCGCGGGGGGCCGCACTCCCTCCTGACTCCCTCTCGCTCTCGTTAGCACTCATGGGAGTGGTAGTCGGCGCGAGAGAGACTGATCGGACGACCGCGCTGCGCAATCAACCCTTTCGACGGCCAGGTCCCGCTGGCACTTGCCGCACGCCGACGAGGCCGATGCGTGTGTGTCGCGGTGACGGATTGGATTCCGCGATTCCGCCGTCGGGCGAGGACGACGTTTCGCACTTTTCCCGATAACGCGTTATCCACGCGGTGCTGTGTTTATCGCGTCAAGGCGGCCAGGCCTGTCCGGGCCGCACCCCCGCGGCGCTGCGCCAGAAGACCGGTGGAAACGGCCAAAACTCTAGACGCGTTGTGGGCTCAAGAGTCGCCGAATGGGACTCGAACCGAACGTGTGATCCCACCCATGGATTCCTTGTTCAGAGAGCAATCCATTGGTGGGGTCACACGTTCGGTTCGAGTCCCATTTAGCGACTCTGGGGCTCAAAACGCGTCTAGAGTTTTGGCCGCCTCCACCGGTCTTCTGGCCCACTGTGCGCTGCAGTGCCAACCGTGCCAACTGATTTCTAGAGGCGTTGTCGCGCGCTGTCTCTCTCGCACCTCTAGGGGACGCCCCGTGTGTAGGAGAGAGACAGAGCGACGAAATCAGTCTCCCGGTCGCGTCGTCGGGGCCGTGCGAACCGCGACGCCCAACACGGCACGCGGCGCGCCCTCCCGGCATCGCACTCCCGAACCTGTCGTCTGATTCCGAGAGTCGTTTTCATCGCCCTGTCTCTCGCTCCTAACAGGGGAACGTTTTCAGGTGTCAGGAGCCGATTGCTCCCATACTTTGGGATCTTAAAGACCATTTCAAGAAAGAATTTTCGGCACCCACAGTTCGTGCTGAAAGCCACTACAACGCCCTAAAATGAAAGTTCAAGGTCAGGGCCGGCCCGTTTTGGCCAAGCCGTCGGACGGCGGCCAGTGGCCAGTCAGTCGGGTCACACGGCGAAAGTGCGTGTGTCACTTCGAGTTGTCACTCCTAGTGTTGCTAGGCCGTTGGCATTGCCACCGCGGGTCATACCGAAATCCACCCCACCACTCACCACTGTTTGGTCAAACCTGAACAGTAAGGAAATCAACTTCGCAAACTGCACGATCTTGCGGAATCCCTGTTTTCCTACCCTCTTCTCGTTCCTTTGTTTCTGTTTCTGAGGGTGCACCTTGCCTGGGTCGGCGCTTGCTCTGGCAAGCCTTTGGGGACTGTGGCGACTCCTCGGGTGTAAAGGTCAGGCGTGCCTGGCTCCAGTTGAGCCTCCAAACTTCCAGTGGGCCTCTAGCCAGCTTCTTGTTCGACTTGTCGTACTTGCTCGTCTGCGCCTAGCGAGTTCCCCAATGAGGTTAAGTCTAGCGAGGGCAAGCGAGCGAGTTGCCTCTTCAGAGTCTCTCGCAATGCCAGAGGGCCGCTTCCGAGCACCGTCTCGATGACCCTCCTAGCCAGCCCCACTGAGCTTGTACGCGGGCGCGGGCACTTGCGAGATGTCCTAGGGTATTTGTGCTCCACCCCCAAAAACAAAAACAACGAAACGAGGAAAGGATAGGCTCGGATCGTCAGAGGTCCTGCGGTGTGGCAGGGGTAATGGTGTCCCGCACGGTGCTGTGGGTCCTTGGAAAACCTCTTCTGATCCAATATATTTCATTTTCAATTTTTAATAGGCTGGGAAAATTCATAAGACCTTTTCAAACTAAAACAATTACCATGGCAAATTGTAATTTCTGCTCTTAAATTTTTTCGTCGGGAACTAAGAATCATCTGCTTTCATGGACGTTCTTTGAAGTTAAATTTTTTGGTCAAGTTTATGAAAATTGGTCAATTTTCAACTTTCATTTTAGGGCGTTGTAGTGCCCGACTTTTAGCACGAACTGTGGGTGCCGAAAATTCTTTCTTGAAATGGTCTTTAAGATCCCAAAGTATGGGAGCAATCGGCTCCTGACACCTGAAAACGTTCCCCTGTTAGGAGCGAGAGACAGGGCGATGAAAACGACTCTCGGAATCAGACGACAGGTTCGGGAGTGCGATGCCGGGAGGGCGCGCCGCGTGCCGTGTTGGGCGTCGCGGTTCGCACGGCCCCGACGACGCGACCGGGAGACTGATTTCGTCGCTCTGTCTCTCTCCTACACACGGGGCGTCCCCTAGAGGTGCGAGAGAGACAGAGCGACGAAAAAGACTCTCGGAGTCAGTCTGCTGAACACGCCCCGCACGGCCTGCACCGCGGCAGCGCTTCATCTGTTGATACCCGTCGCGCCATCCCCTCTTGGGACTCCAGCGGGACGGGGAGCAGCTGCCACACTCGCAATGCATCGCACTATACGTACGTAGGACATTGCCGCTGCAGACGGATTCCGAGAGTCGTTTTCGTCGCTCTGTCTGTGTAGGTGTTCGATTAGCGGAGACGCCGTGTTTCCAGTGTGTCCACGCCTTGGTGTCGGCGGGGCCGCGGGGCCCTGCTGGCCGCGGCTGGCCGTCCCGCTTTGCCGCGGCCCGAGGCGCTGCGCGCGCTGCGATGCGGAAGGGGGAAGGCCCTTGGCCCTTGGCGGCGTCCCTTTCCGGGTGGGGGCCGTGCGATGCCCTGCGCGGGCGGGGCGGGGCGGGGCGGGCCCTTCGGGGCGGAAGGGGAAGGGGGTTGGAAGGGAAAGGGCCGGCCGAGCTGGCAACAGCGCCGAGCCCTTCGCGCTGCTTGGCGCTACCCGAGCTACGCGCCGCCACCACCACACTTGCCAGTATTGATTACTGGCCCGCACCGTTGCCGCGCCGCGCGCCGCGCATCTAGGCCATCTAGGCCAGCGTGCTGGCGGCGCGGCGCCGCACCACAACACGGCGGCGGCGTGTTTATTACGCCGTGTCGCTTTCATTCATTAGCATTCTGATTGTCTCATCCGTCGCGGCGCAGCGTGGCGCGGAGAAAGGTGGGGCGGGTCGGGGCGGCGCGTCCAAGCCAGCGACCAGGTCGCCGGCGGCCGGACGGCTCGGGGGCGGCCTTGCCGGGGACATCCCGACGCGGCGCGGCACGCCCGTTCATGGATCTAGGACGTTGTGGCGTGTGGCTGCGAAGGGGGTCTCCCAGGTTTGCGATGTGTGAATTGACACGCCGATGCCGCCCTCGTGAGGTTTGCGACCCCGTCAAGGGTGGAGCTTCAGCCGTCGTCGGCGTGCTGAAGGCGCGGTGCATAGCCTGCACCTTGGCGGCGTCGGAGCGCCCCTGCGGCGACGCTCGGCGACGCTCGGCGACGCTCCGCGGGGTCTAAGATTGCACTTGGGGTAATTGAGCGCGCCTTGCCGTGGCGTGGCTTCGTTGGGAGGGGAGGAGGGGGTCGCGGTGGCGCCGCCATGGCCGCGCCGCGCGTAGTCACGTAGTGCACCGAGGACGACGCCCCCCGCGCCCCCCCGCTCCGCCCCGCTCCGCTGCGGTCTAGGAGGAAGACACGGTGCGCGGTACCGAGGTGCGGCCGGAGGGTCGCCGGGGCAACGTACTACACGGCGGGGCCGGAAGCTTCCGAAGGGTCTGACGGGGTGCTGCCCTGGCCTCGGCCAAGGGTCCGCGTCGAGGGCGCGTCGCGGCGCCCCGCTTTAGTGGCGCCTGTTCGAGCCGACGGCCCTTTCGGCATCTTGCCGGAGAGATATTCGCTGGCCGCCGGCAAGTTGGCATGGCGCGCGCCGTTTGGGGCGCCGCGCTCGGTGCAGCGCAGCGTGGCGCGGCGTGGCGCGGCCCGGCCATGAAGCGTCCGATGCCCCCGACGCCGCCGCTGCAAGTCCATGGGGTGGCGGGGTGCGGGCTCGGGGTGCGGGCTCGGGGTGCAGGGATGTGACCAGGGACGTGCCCGGGTCGATTTGGCCGGCGGGGGCCTCGGGGGCATCGCACCTCGTGGCCGTCCCGGCCGTCCCGGCCGTCCTGGCGCACGCACTGCTTGTCGCTGCATGGCGCTGCACTGCACGGCCGTGGCCGGCTGCTGTGCCGCCACGCAACGCCTTGTTGTGTCTCCATTCGATCTGTTGTGCCGGCCAGCGCTTTCGAGGGGGATGGGGGGAGGGGGCACCGCGAGGCGGCTGCGATTTGTGGCGGCATCCGCGGCAGACAGCACTCGTTTCGATGCACACGTTGTTTTGTGGGGCCGAGCCGGGCCGAGCTGGGGCAGAGGGTTGGTGTCGCGGTGTCGCGGGGTGCAGGCAGACAGCTGCACCAGGTGCACGCTCAGCGCCCTGTTGGCACCACGCGGTGGTGCGCGTGGAGGGGGCGGGGCGCCTGCCGCGCCTGCAGCAAGGCGTCGACTTGCAGTGTGCTGTGCCGTTGGCTGCGCTGTCACCACGGCGGCCCCCTTGCTGCGCGGGGCGTCGCGACGTCGCGACGTCGTGGACTCTATCCTGGCCGATGCCGCGTAAATAATGTTGTAGTGGATGGCGGCGCCACCGCCACACACGCCACGCCCCGCCCCGCGCCCGACCCGTCCTGACCCGATGGACGGGCTGTTGAACCTGGACGCCCCGCCCCGCCCCGCCATGCCCTGTGGCTCCCCCCCCCCCCTCCGCGACGCTCTACGCGCACGCCGCCGCGTCCTGCTTGCTCTGCTTGCGCTGCAGTCCCGGACTGGTTCCACCTCGAAATAATAATAATGCAGACCGGACGCTATCTCGCCGCCTCGGCCAGAAGAAGAAGAAGCAGCGGCGGCACACTGCATGATTCCGTGGCTGCGTCGCTCGCAGGGCGCTTGGCGTGCTTGGCGGCGGTGCGAGGGAGACGGAGGCGGCTGACGCGATATTATGCAGCTGATGCTCGCCGACCGCAGATTGGCATTACTACGGCGCGGTGCAGTGCGATGCAATGCGAGGTGCAACGCCTTGATGACGGCGCGGCGCGGTCTCATTCCGAGAGTCGTTTCCGTCGCTCTGTCTCTCTCGCACTCATGGGGCTCTCCGTAAGGGTGCGAGAGAGACAGAGCGACTGAGCGATCTTCTGAACCGCTCGGCAGAGAGGCGCGCGGCGCGGCGCGTTCGTTGCACCTGCCGGGCACTGCAGCAGGCTGAACCGTCCGCGTCTCCTCGCTCTGTCTCTCTCGCCCCAGACGCCCCGTGAGCGCGACAGAGACAGAGCGACGTCCGCAGTGTTCAGCCCGCCGCCGCCGTCCTTTGTGCCGCGGGCACGGCGGTTTGGGGGGGGGGGGGGCTTCCTCCCTCTTCCCCACTTTTCTCCCGATTTACTTGTCCGGCCGAGCGGGGCAGCGGGGGCAGCGGGGCCCTTTCTGGAGCGAGTCCTCGCGGTCGCTACCACGGCCCTTCGCGGCCCTTCGTCGCTCTCTCACACTCACGGGGCGTTCCGAGAGGGGTGCGAGAGAGACGGAGCAGCGGAGCACTGCTCTGCTCTGCTGCTGCGGCGCGGCGGAGCGGAGCAGGCGGAGCGGTCTCGTCCGAAACACGGATGCTGGGCCGGGAGGAAGCGAACAAAGGGGTGCGGAAGGTGGCGTGAGGCGCGGGCCGAACCGTGTGGATGTCCAGCAGTGGCCAGCACTGGTAGCGGTGTGGCTCCTCCTGGTGGACGCACACACTCGCACTAACTCATATTCTCAGTCCAGGACGGAGACACACACACGCACACAAACACAAACACACACACACACACACACACACACACACACACACGATCAACTCTTTGAAGAAATGAAGCGGTGCGTGGTGAGTATGCGCACGGCGCCGCTGTATCTGATGCACTGCACCCCGCCCCGCCCCGCCCCGCGGGAATGACTCCGTCATAACATGCAAAGCGGGCCTGCGCGGCGCGGAGTGCCAAGCTCCGGGGAAGCAAGCCTTCTCGCCCAGGTCCGCGGCTCCGCCTCGTCACCGTCGCGGCGGCGCTGCGCGGCGCGCCTCGCAACAGGTCTCGGGCGCCGTCGTCGACGTCGTCGTCGTCATCGGCGCGCCGGTGTTTTTATCGCGAGGCGCCGCGCCGCGTTTTACATTTTTTCGCTAATCGAACGGGAGCACGCACGCGACCTTGGCGGGCGCGGTGCGCTCGGCGCGGTGCGTGACTGCGTGACAACATGCAAATGAGGGGTGCCCTGCATGTGCTGTCGGCGCGCTGCGCCCAGCACTGAAAAAACTGTTACAGTAGATTTTACTGAACGCGTTCAGTAGACCCTTTGCAGTATATTGTATGGAGCGCGCAATATCTGCTACTGTTCGAGTGGCAGTAGATTCCACTGAACAGTTCAGTGCGCGCCGTACAGTAAATGCTACTGCAGTCCGGTGGATGCTACTGCACCTTAGTCGTCGGGCCCCCCACCATACCCCACCTCACCCCCGCCGGAGCCCTCGGCTCCACCCGCGCGCTTCCCCCTCCCTCGCTCCTTTGGAGACGCACTGGCGCGCTTTTGTCCGGGCCGCACCGAAACAGATGTGCTTGTGTACCGTCTCCAGATGCAAGGCCCTCATCGCGCAGGCATGGCTAAGTGGTACAGTCATGGCTCTGTGATCGGGCGGCCCGGGTTCAACTCCGAGTCGTGGCCGTCGCAGTTCGTCGCAGCGAGCCAAGTCGAAAGCTAAGATTGACGAGTGTGGAAAGGGGGAAAGGGGGGAAAGGGGGGTGGGGTGAGGCTGGGCCGCGGCCCCCTCCCCCGACTGCTTTTGACCAGCAGTCCCATTTACTGTACGCGACCAGTAGCATCCACAACAATTTTGTAGTAGCGTCTACGGAATGGCCGTTCCGTAAAATCTACTTGAATTCCCAGCTAACGATATTCTACTGTACGGTTCAGTAAGAAAAAATGTTACGTCCGTTGGATACACTGAAATTTTTTTTCAGTGAGTGCAGCAGGCAACTGCATCGGCACGCCGGCGACTATGGTGCAGTACACCCCCTTTGCAGACTGATTCCGAGAGTCCTTTCCGTCGCGCTCTCTCGCTCTCTCTCTCTCTCTCTCTCTCTCTCTCTCTCTCTCTCTCTCTCTCTCTCTCTCTCTCTCTCTCTCTCTCTCTCTCTCTCTCGCACTCGTGGGGCGCCCCGAATAAGGTGCGAGAGAGACAGAGCGACGACAACGACTCTGGGAATCAGTCTGCTGGACGCGGGGCGGCCTGTGATTGGCGCAATATCCGGCAGGACGGGCATGCCAAGCGCTGCCAGCACCGCACCGAGCTCAGTCCGAACAGTGCTCTCGTCGCTCTGTCTCTGTCGCACTCGCGGGGCGTGCCGTAGGGGTGCGAGAGAGAGAGACAGAGAGACACAGAAGCGGCCCGTCGCGCCATTTCCGACCGGAAGTGCAAAAGGGGGGGGGGGGGGGTGTCGTTCCGGCCAGGGGGTGGCTGCCGCCCCTCGCCACCACGCTACGCACCTGGACGCCCCTGGACGGACGGCTGGCCTGGCTGGCCTAGTTTCCAGGTAAAATGATTCATTCGACGGCCTTCGTGTCCAGGAGGCGTTGTGACGTGACGGGTGCGTACAAGCGCACGCCCCGGCACGCCCTCTCTCACTCACTCGCTCGCTCACTCTCTCACTCAATCACTTACACTCACTCACTCACTCACTCACTCACTCACTCACTTACACTCACTCTCACTCACTCACTTACACTCACTCACTTACACTCACTCACACTCACTCACTCACTCACTCACTCACTCACTCTTTCACTCTCACTCACTCACTTACATTCTCTCACTTACACTCAGTCACTCACTCACTTACATTCACTCACTTACACTCAGTCACTCACTCACTTACACTCACTCACTTACACTCACTCACTTACACTCACTCACTTACACTCACTCACTTACACTCACTCACTTACACTCACTCACTTACACTCACTCACTTACACTCACTCACTTACACTCACTTACACTCACTCACTTACACTCACTCTCACTCACTCACTTACACTCACTCACTTACACTCACTCACTCACTTACACTCACTCACTCACTTACACTCACTCACTTACACTCAGTCACTCACTCACTCACTCACTCACTCACTTACATTCACTCACTTACACTCAGTCACTCACTTACATTCACTCACTTACACTCTGTCACTCAGTCACTCACTCACTTACACCCACTCACGCGCGCGCGCGCGCGCACACACACACACACACACGTCCGTGCGCTGGTTGTGCCGAAGTGTTCCGGGCGGCCCTGTCTGTCTGGGGGCCCTAGGCTTGCGTAGAGAAGGAACTCTCGCCAAAGGCGGTGGAGAAAGTTGTTGTGGTGCCGGGCCGTGCCGTGCCGGGAGCGCCGTGGTGTCGGTGTGCGCCACGCCCGCCACGCCCCTCCGCCCTCCACACGTGTGCACACGTGGGGACACTCCCTCCCCACTCCGTGCGCTCCGCCGGGGCGCGCCGGATGGGGAAGCTCCGCGAAGCTCCTCCCGCCCTAGAAGGCGTATTGTCCCCTTGCCCCAGACCGCTCAAAGTGCCCAAAGTGACAGACGCGTCGTACTTAAGTCATGGCCGGGAAACTGTGAAAAGTTCCGCAAGTGTGGACGAAATTGACGTGGTTCGCCTCCCCGGCGTGGCCCTGTCGTTGGTCGGCGTGCCGGTGGCGTGCCTGACCCACTGCGTGGCGAGCCGCGAGTGCGTGGCCAACAAGTTAGAGCGCCACAGCGTGCACGCCGTGCACTGGCACACTGTCACACTCTTTAGCGCTGCCTTTGGCGGCATCCCGTTCCGGGGTCGTGCGGCTGCATTGGGTCTCATTGCCGACTATCTCTGGCGGGGCGGGATGGCCGATAAATGGCCAGTGGCCGGGAGCACCTTGGTCACTCGTCGCAGCGGGGAACCCCCAGAGTCTGTCGCCACGCGAGCCAGGTGTGGTGACACAAGTTGGAGGTCTGGTGTACTACACAAGTATAACTTGAAAGGCAAAAGTTTTCCCTCTGTAACGGGAAATGTGGTGCTGGCTGCTGTGAACGATCGGCGTGGGCGTGACCGGCGTGACGGACATCCCCTCAAAATTGGAGGCGAACTGGCCGAGGCAGTGGCAGTGCGCTGTTGTCTCCGCGGTTGTCTCGTCCCCCCGTGCACGCCGTGCACGCTGTGCACCCTGTGCGTGGCGCTTGTCTCCGTTTACGAGTTGCAGCGGAGCAATTGGTTCGGTCTCTCCGTCTCTCTCGCACCCACCGCGGGACGCCTCGCGAGTGAGAGAGCGCGGCGGAATCAGCCCGCCATCGTGGACACCGTGAAATGGTTGGAATGGCTGGAATCGGCGGCGGGTGCAGGACCGCGTGGCAGGACCGCGCAGGACTCCGTCGCGGAGGGTCGGGGCTGTCGGGGCGGGGACCGGCGGGGAGGGTCGGGTGGCCGACGGCGAGCCGACGGCGACACTTGGCCGCGGCAACTTGCCGCCAGCAGACCGATTCCGCGGGACATCTCTGTCTCTCTCGCTCTCACGGGACGTCCCGCTGGGGTGCGAGAGAGACGGGCCGACGCCGACGGCCGCAACCCCTCGCCGTCTATCGCCCCCGGAGCCCGGAGCACCCCGTCGTCGTCGTCGTTGGCAGACAAAGGAGGAAGAGGAGGAGAGACGATCGGACGGGGAGGGGGAGGGGTGGGGTGCGCGCGCATGCCGCCGGCGTGCCGAGCCGAGCCGAGCCGAGCGCAGCCGGGCCGCGGCGGGGCCCCGTAAACGTGCCGAGCCGAGCCGGCGCGCTGCTCCGCGGCCGCCTGGCTACGCCTGGCCTGGCGTGGCGGCGTGGTGTAGCGTAGCGCGGCGCGCGGTGTTCCTGTTCGTTTCGGTTCGTTCAGTGCAGCTCTGTGCTCGGCCCCGCTCGGAGCTCGGCGTCGCGTGGACGGCAGCACCATGTCGTAGACACTCCGCGCTGGGACTCGTCCTCCACTGCCAACCCCCCTGTGTTCAACCCCCTCCCACCCTCGTGTGTTCAACACTCTTGTGTTCATCGTAGTGTCTATTGTGTTCGTTAGTTCCTACTCGTCGTCGTGTGTCAATTTTGTGTGTGTGTGTGTGTGTTAGTGCCATAAGTGTGTGTTCCCGTGTGAATAACAAGTGATCCTAGTGCGAGTGCGTGGCGCGGTGCTGCAAGTGTGTCTTTTCTGGAGTACCTCTCGGCGTTTCGCCCTGCATCTCGGGCCTGTCGGCCTGGCTGAGCCGCATCCGCTGCAATCCGCTGCACCGGTGTGACGTCACGTGCGGTAAGTCAGTAACCTTACGCCGCCCGTCTGTCGGTCCGTCGGCCTGCCTGCCTTGCCGTCCGCCCGCCCGCCCGGAGGAAAGGATGCACCGACAAGAACGAGTTGCAGGCGGGCCGGGGCCGCTGGGGCGAGCCGGGGCTCGGCTCGGCTCTTTCTTGAGGAGCAGGAGGGGTGCTTCCGTGCTCGCTCGAATCTCAGCCCGCCGAGGCCGAGGGCCGAGGCAGCGGCAGCGACCAACAGCGCCAACAGCTGACTGGTCGCAAGCTTGTCTGCAGACAGATTCCCAGAGTCGTCTCTCTCTCTCTCTCTCTCTCTCTCTCTCTCTCTCTCTCTCTCTCTCTCTCTTTCTCACACACTCATGGGGCGTCCCGAGGGGTGACCCACTGTAAAATTTTGTGTACAATGATTGTGTGAATGTGCAAGAATGTGCAAGATTTCTGGAGTTTTTGCCGCACATGTTGCCTACTTACAGGCGTTTTTGCCTCCTGAATGTGGAATGTGGTCAAATTTTGTACAACGAATGTGGGAAGCTGTTCCCCCCTCGGGGCGTCCCGTGTAGGTGCGTGCGAGAGAGGTGGCGACGAAAACGCCTCTCGGAATCAGTCTGCAGGCTGGCGGAGCAAGGGTGACCGGGGTGACCCGTCCATCGGCGTAGCCACCCAGATCGACCGCGGGGGGAGGGGGCGAGGGCAGGGCCGCGGCCCGGAAGGAGCGCTTGCATGGCATGGCTCGGTTCGAACCGCCGAAAACCGCCCCTCCCTCCCTCGGCGTTGCCCTCGGCGTTGCTACGCCGCTGACGCCGTTTCATCCCCTCCTGCCCCCCCGACAACCCTTTTCCCTCCGCGGGCGAGGCTCCCCCTGCCGCGGGCAGCGCGGGGTCACGTAACGACAAATCGCGGATTGGAGAGGAAGGGGGTGGGGGGAGGACAGGGGTGCAACGTGCGACGCCGCCTCTCACTTTTGGCGGCGCGGTGCGCGGTCTCGGAGTCTTGGGGCAGGTCGCACCGTCGCCTCGCCCTCGCCCATGTCGTCGGGGATGTGTGAGCCGGGGCATGAGCCAGCAGACTGCTTCCGAGAGTCGTGTTTCCGTCGCCCTGTCCCTCTCTCGCGCCTACGGGGGACGCCCCGTGAGTGCGAGAGAGACAGCGACGGGGCGCAGATGGATTCGGTAATTGTGGCGGCGATGATAGCCGCCTCCCCTTCCCCTCTCCCCGCCCGGCTGGGACTGTACACTGTATTTTTGGCCGGCCCCCGCGAGCCTCGACCTACGCCAACAGCCCGGCCTGGCGGGCCTGGCGGGCCTGGCGGCGCGCGTTCGTCGGTGTGCTACTATCGCGTGCCCGTCTGTGTGTGATTGTGTGTGAGTGTGAGTGCTTGCACAGCGTGGGCCCACCGTCACCAGCGGCGTGTGGATGTGTTGGGGGCGGCATGCCTGCAGGCTGCAGAGACTGGGCTTTAGGTTCCCAGGCGTGTTCCCATAGGACACCCTCCTACGGCCAGCATAGGCTGATTCCAAACACTGCCCTCGCGCTCTGTCTCTCTCGCACCCTTGCGGACCGCTCCATGAGTGCGAGAGAGACAGAGTCACGAAAGAGCAGGTCGGAATTCGTCTGCAGGCGGACCCCCGAGGGTGTGCTGTCCGTGCTGTCCACCCCTTGTTCGCAGCTACGCCACTGGGCGACTGCTGCTGGCTGCTGAGTCGTTTGGTCGCTCTGTCTCCCTCGCACTCGTGGGGCTCTACGACAAACCGATCTTCTGCATCGCTCGGCTGCTGCTGATGTACTCACAGTGTGGTGTATGTAGAGCCGCTGCGCTTTGGTGAGGACGTCGGCCAGCCGCCTGATTCCGAAGGTCGCTTTCGTCATCCTCTCTCTCTCTCGCACCGAATTGGGGACGCCCCGTGAGTGCGAGAGAGACGGAGCGACGAAAGCGACCCTCGGAATCAGGCGGCTGGCCGAGGGGGATGAAAGAGAGTGTGTCTGGGCAGGTGTGCGCGAGGCGGGGCGGCGGGGCGGGGCGAGGCGGGGCAGGTTCGGTGCTCTCCCTCTCGGTCTAATCTCACCCCCTCCACCCCTCCCCTCCTTTCCATCCATACTCCCCTGCCCCTGCGAGTGGAGGAAGACACAGGAAGACGGTTCTCCAAAATGGCTTGCGTATTCGCCAAACGTTTTCTTCTTGCCCCTGCGGCGCGGTGGCCTCCACCCCCGCAACCCCCTTGCACGTCTATTATGGAGCCATTTTTATTTTTTTTGGTCCGCCGTTTCTTGTCCTCTTTGATGTGTGTGCACTGCGCACGGGACGGCGGCCTTTGTTACTGACCTGGCCCGGGGCAGGCCGTCGGGGCAGGCCGTCGGGGCAGGCCGTCGGGGCAGGCCGTCGGGGCAGGCCGTCGGGGCAGGCCGTCGGGGCAGGCCGTCGGGGCAGGCCGTCGGGGCAGGCCGTCGGGGCAGGCCGTCGGGGCAGGCCGTCGGGGCAGGCCGTCGGGGCAGGCCGTCGGGGCAGGCCGTCGGGGCAGGCCGTCGGGGCAGGCCGTCGGGGCAGGCCGTCGGGGCAGGCCGTCGGGGCAGGCCGTCGGGGCAGGCCGTCGGGGCAGGCCGTCGGGGCAGGCCGTCGGGGCAGGCCGTCGGGGCAGGCCGTCGGGGCAGGCCGTCGGGGCAGGCCGTCGGGGCAGGCCGTCGGGGCAGGCCGTCGGGGCAGGCCGTCGGGGCAGGCCGTCGGGGCAGGCCGTCGGGGCAGGCCGTCGGGGCAGGCCGTCGGGGCAGGCCGTCGGGGCAGGCCGTCGGGCAGGCCGTCGGGGCAGGCCGTCGGGGCAGGCCGTCGGGGCAGGCCGTCGGGGCAGGCCGTCGGGGCAGGCCGTCGGGGCAGGCCGTCGGGGCAGGCCGTCGGGGCAGGCCGTCGGGGCAGGCCGTCGGGGCAGGCCGTCGGGGCAGGCCGTCGGGGCAGGCCGTCGGGGCAGGCCGTCGGGGCAGGCCGTCGGGGCAGGCCGTCGGGGCAGGCCGTCGGGGCAGGCCGTCGGGGCAGGCCGTCGGGGCAGGCCGTCGGGGCAGGCCGTCGGGGCAGCCTGGCGGTTCAGAGCAGTCGTCTCGTCGTTCTGTCTCTGTCGCACTCGCGGGGCTCTGCGTGAGGGTGCGAGAGAGACGGAGAGACGAACGCCTCTCGTGGATCGCCGGACTGGGGCAGGGCGAACGGACGCGTCGCCGATTCGACGCGCGAGTGCGCGCGCTTTGCCCAAAAAAAAAGGAGGAAAAAATAATCAAATTACTGCGCTTGTATACGCATGCATCTTTGTCTTGGGGGCATGACGGTGACAATGCAATTCTCCGCTCGCTCCGTCTCTCTTTCTCTTCCCTCCTGTTGCTCTGGCGTGTTTTGTGTACGCAGTGTACCAGTGTGCGCGCACAACGGGGACCGACCTGCGCGCCATTGTCGAGTGACGTGTCCCTGACCGACGACGGCCTGGCACTGAACGGCGCCGTGCCTGCTGCAGACTCATTCCGAGAGTCGTTTTCGTCGCGCTGTCTCTCTCGCGGTCATGGGGCGTCCCGTCCCGTATCGGTGCGAGAGAGACAGAGCGGCGAAAACGACTCTCGGAATGAGTCTACTGGCCGCGCCGCGCCGCTTCCTGGTTGCATCGCGTTGCACTGTGCGCTTGCGCGCTTGCACTGCACTATAACTGGTCTGGTCCTGCGCGGCTCGCTGTGTGGATTTATGGCCGGCTGACCGGGTCGGGGTGGGCGTGGCTCTGCGTGGCGGCGTGGCGCGGCCGAGCTGTGAATGGGAAAGTGCAACGCGTCCTTGGGCGTCCTTCAAGGTCCTTGAAGGTCCTTGCAAGGCGCCCTCGGCCGGGCGCTGTGTCCACTGTGTTACACTGTGTTACAGTGGACCGCGGAGGAACCGTGGAGGCGCCTAAAATTCTAGACGCGTTTTGAGCTCCAGAGTCGTCAAACGGGACTCGAACCGAGCGTGTGACCCCACCAATGGATTGCCGATCTCCGTTCGTGAAAGTGGTATACTACAACGTTGAAGTGTCTCGTTACTTTGACTGATTGTGGTGCGAGTTGGCCTCTATGTACCTCTCGAGTGTGTGACCTGGACTCGACCACCGCCGCCCCCTCCTTGGATAGGCCAGGGGATGCCAGGCCTTGGAGGCCCCCCTCCACCGTAAAATCGGCCTCGTGGAGTACACCCCCTACTCCAGGTGGAGGCGGATTGGGCGTGCGTTTTGGTAACCCTGCCGGCGCAAGCGACGCAAGCGGCGAGCACCTGGTGTGTGTACGACGGCCCCCGTGTCTTGGGGTCGCCAGACGGGCGCGCCATGGCGGCGGCAGCCCCAAGCCAAAGGTGCGCAGCAGCAGACTGATTCCGAGAGTTGGGTTCGTCGCTCTCTCTGTCTCTCTCGCACTCGTGCGGCGTACTACCGTATGGGTGCGAGAGAGACAGAGCGACGACGACGCCTGCAGCAGAGGGGTGCGCCTCGACGCCGCCTCGGCCCCAGCTGCTGCAGACTGATGCCGAGGGGCGTTGCTCACGGCGCCGCCCCTCTCGCTCCTTTGCGGGGCGCCCCACGAGTGCGAGAGGGGCGGCGACGAGGCAGACACTCGGAGCCGGAAGGCAGGCAGGGCAGCAGACTGAGAGTCGTTTTCGTCGCCCTGTCTCTCTCGCACCCACGCGGGACGCGCCGTGAGTGCGACGGAGACAGGGCGACGAAAGCGACTCTCAGTGTGCTGGGGGCGGAAACGAGGCTCGCGGTGAGGGGCGCTGTGCTGCCGCGCCACTCGCTGCCGCTCCTCGGACGGGCGCGGAAGGAAGTGTTGCCCGTTTTTTTTGGCGCGGAAGTTGATCGCGACGGCGCTGGCAAAAATGGGGCCGGCGGGGCAATCTTTCCCCTAGAAAGGGGTGACGTGACCCAGATTGTGAGGGCAGGGGGCGTTCGTTCTCTGACTGTGCCCCCCCACACACACACCACGGTGGCGGTCATCTCTCTCGACGCGCCCGACAGAGGGAAGTCCAGGGGCAGTGCGTGCCCGGCTCCACGCTTAGTGGATTTGCCAGAAGACCGGTGGAGGCCGTCAATCCCGGACGCGTTTTGAGCTCCAGAGTCGCTGAATGGGACTCGAACCGAACGTGTGACCCCACCAATGGATAGCTCTCCGAACGAGGAATCCATTGGTGGGGTCACACGCTCGGTTCGACTCCCGTTTAGCGACTCTGGAGCTCAAAACGCGTGTAGGGTTTTCGGCCGCCGCCGGTTGGCGCAATCAGCTGTTGTGTTTGCCCCACGCACGCGGCGCACGCCATGGCGGCGCACGGCGGCCCCGCGGTGGACTCGCGGAAGGGCGCCGCGGCGGTGGCGGACCCGACGGACACGCGCTGCAGCTGCCGCGGCCCTGCGCGGCGTGAGTGCAGGCCGGGCCGGGAAGAACGGGAGGGTGTTGTGTTGGATGACGTGAGACGCCGGGGCCGCTTCATGGCCGCGCGCCGCGATGCGGCAACAGCGCGCCCTGCAGCAGGCTGGCTGGCTGCCTGGCTGGCCGCCTGGCTGGCCGCCTGGCCGCAGCAGCGCGGCGCACAGCGGCAACGCCGCCGCAGCGCAGCGCCACGGGTCTGTCTGTCTCCGCGCGCGCGTGTTGTGTCTGTGTGCGTGCAGGGTGCACGCTTGTCAGTGTGTGTGTGTTGGGCCGCCGGCGCGAATAGTGCGGTCGCGGGGAAGGGGCCTGGGGCCTCCTCGGCCCGATGATACGGCCGGCGGTCCGATCGGCAGGCCGTCTTGCAGGCAATGCGCGTCGAGACAAAGGTTGCCCAGCCAAGGCTAGCCAAGGCTAGCCAAGGCCTGCCCGCTGAGTGCATGCAGAGCGATGCAGCGCGGCCCGCGACTGCACTGCTCGCCCGCCAGTGTGCTCGCCGGGGTGCTCGTGCTGCACTCCGCGGCGGCACGCCACTGGTCGTGCCGCTGAGGCTGTGGGACACTGTGGGAGCGGCAGCCTGCTGCAAGCAAGCTGGTCGTCTTTGCTCGTGATTGCGACCGGCGCAGCTTTGTCTCTCGCGGCCTCGCGGGGCGCCCCGTAGGGCCCGCGGGCTTGGGGTGCGAGGGAGGCAGAGTGCGGGGCGTCGAAAGCACGGTTTAGCCAGCCTCCTGGAGCGCAGCGCGCGCGGCGCCAACGGCAGAGTTCTGGACGGGATGGGGTTGGGGGCAAGGGGTAACGAACTCCGGGTGGGTTCGAGGCGCAACGCAGCGCGGGCTACGCGGCGCCCCGTCCGCTCGACCCTTGCCGCTATACACCCTCTTGCTGCCGAGAGCGTCGTTTTCGTCGTTCTCTCTCTGTCGCACTCCCCGAGCCCTTCGTGAGGGTGCGAGGGAGACAAACCGCTTTTCAGAATCGCCGGGCTGAATGGAAGGCCCACTGGCTGGCCCAGCTGGCCCGGTGTCTGGCCGCTTGCACCTGTGCAGCTGATGCAGCGCGGAGGGACCCCGGATGGTCAGCAGACTGATTCCCAGAGTCGTTTTCGTCGCTCTGTCTCTCTCGCACCTAAACGGGACGCCCCATGAGTGCGAGAGAGACAGAGCGACGAAAGCAGTGCTCGGAATGAACCTGCTGCTGTCGCCAGGACGGCGCGTTGACGGCTCTGGTATGACTCCCCTTGTTGTCCGTGATATACGGCCCGCGTTGTGGGCCAGTGCCTTTTCGCAGTGCCTCGTCGCCCCGTCTCTCTCGCACTCGCGGCGCGTTGCGTGGGTGCGAGAGAGACGGGGCGAGCGGAATCGACTGGTGCCGTGACGGTGTGATCTGCTCTTGCATTGCCCTCAATGTCCCTTCCGCGCTAATGAAGCATGTAGCGTGCTGGACGAGCTGGCCGAGGTGTGGCGCACTCACCGTCTCTCTCGCACTCAGGGGGCGTCCGCTTGGGGTGCGAGAGAGAAAGAGAGCGGCGGGCGCACAGTGGGCCAGAAGACCGGTGGAGGTGGCCAAAATTCTAGAGACGCGTTTTGAGCTCCCGAGTCGCTGAATTGGAGTCAAATCGAACGTGTGACCCCACCTATGGATTGCTCTCCGAACGAGGACTCCGTTGGTGGGGTCACACGTTCGGTTCGAGTCCTGCTTAGCGACACTGGAGCTCAAAACGCGTCTAGAGTTTCGGCTGCTTCCCCAAGGCAAGTGCGATGGCGCCCGGGCGGCACGACTCAGTCGCGTTTCGCGGCAGGCCTGCCAAGCCGTGTGTAGTGTAGTACAGTAGTGACACGTGGGAGCAGCATTTTTAATGGTGGCCGCGCGGCGTGCCGCGGCGTGCTGCAACTTTGTCCGATCCAAGTTTGGCACGGCGTTGTTGGCACGTGTTCATGGCGCAAGGCACGCGATTTCGGGGGAAATACGTGATGCGGTACTACGTACCTACAGCGACTCGCAAATATGCCAGTGGATGCAGCTTGTCCTGTATGCGTACTGTACACGGCTGTGTCCTTTGGGTCATATAGTACTGGACAGTGTAGGAGCCGAGCTTCTTCGAGTCAAGTGCTCGCCGTGCTTCCGGCCTCCCCGCCGCGAGTTTGTCTTGCAGTGGAGCGCGTCGCGTCGCCGTCGCCGCTTCCGCTGCGAGGCGCCGCACGGTCTATCGGCGTCGCGACGCCGCGGCTCGGCTCGGCTCGGCGCGCTGCGTCCCTCGCTGCGTCCTGCGTCCGTCCTCTGGTGCGCTGGCAGGTGTCCAGCCGAACGATTCCGACGCTTCCGTCTCTCTCGCACCCCCACGGTGCGCCCCGCGAGTGCGAGAGAGACGGAGCGACGTGACGACATCTTCGGAAGACACAGGCCTGCGGGGCCGCTGCTCTGGTATGCGCCGCGCCGCCGCGGCCGGTGGCAGTGGCGTGGCGGCGTGGCAGTGGCGTGGCAGTGGCGTGGCAGTGCCGTGGCAGTGGCGTGGCAGTGGCGGGTGCACTGGCCGGCGGCGTCGTCGCCGAGCCGCTTGCAGTGCAGTGGCGTCCTTCCTCTCCTGCCGGGCGAAGCGCAGAGCCTTGTAGAAGGGTGCACAGTGGGCCAGAAGACTGGTGGAGGCGGCCAGAATTCCACACGCGTTTTGAGCTCCAGAGTCGCTAGACGGGACTCTAACCGAACGAGTGACCCCACCAATGGATTGCTCTCCGAACGAGAGGAGTCCATTGGTGGGGTCACCACACGTTCGGTTCGAGTCCCATTTAGCGCCTCTGTCTGGAGCTCAAAACGCGTTTAGAATTTTGGCCGCCTCCACCGGCCTTCTGGCCCACAGCGGGGTGGCGCGTTGGCAGACCGGTGTGTGACAGTTGGGCCAGCAGCGCGACGAATGCGGGTGGCGATTGGTCACGGGCCGCCCTCGAGTGACTCCCGCACCCCGGGCCAAGCGGGCCAAGCACATCGAAGCGACGTCGCACAGTGGGCCAGAAGACCGGTGCCGACGGCCAAAATTCTAGACGCGTTTTGAGCTCCAGAGTCGCTGAACAGGACTCGAACCGCACGTGTGATCCCACCAATGGATTCCTCGTTCGGAGAGCAGTCCATTGGTGGGGTCACTCGTTCGGTTCGAGTCCCGTTTAGCGACTCTGCGGCTCAAAACGCGTCCGGGCTCTCGACGGCCACCACCGGTGTTCTGGCCCACTGTGCGTCGCCGAGGACGCCGTCGTGGCGGCCGGCCAGAGCCCTGCCGACCCTGCCACGGCCGGACAGACGGAGCAGCCAGTTTGCATTCCGTTTGAGGTGTCGCGCCGTTTCATCGGCTTGGTCGGCTTCGGCGCGGCATCGGCTCTCGGGCAGGCTGCAAAAAAAGAAGAGGAGGAGGTAAAGGGTTTCGGCGGCATCGGCGGCTCGGCAGGTGGAGGAAGGAAGAAACGAGAGCGGCAGGCTTGAAGAAGGGGCTCTACCACGACACTGTGTGTGTGTGTGCGTGCGTCGAACTCCTTTGTCTCATCTGTGGAAGCGGATCGGGGATTCTGCGGCATCCTGGCGAGTCTGCAGACTGATTCCGAGAGTCGTTTGCGTCGCGCTGTCTCTCTCTCTCGCACTCGTAGGGCGCACCTCGGAGGTGCGAGAGAGACGGAGCGACTGGTACATTGGCGGTGAGTGTGGCGAGCTTCGAGTCGAGGGGCAGCAGGGCCGTGGCCGAGGTGGCGTCGCGTTCTCGTTCAGAGAGTCGTTTTCGTCGCGCTGTCTCTCTCGCACTCACAGGCCGCACCTCGGAGGTGCGAGAGAGACGGAGCGACGAAAGCGACTCTCGGAATCAGCCTACGTTCACGTGTAGTACAGACAAGACGGTGGCGGCGGCGGGCAACAGCAACAGGTGCCGGCAGTGCGGCAGTGCCGGCGGGCGGGACTCGTGCCTGCGGAGTCCTGCGGACTGATTTGGACTGGCCGCTGTCTCTCTCGCACCCTTGCGGTGCGGTGCACCTCGCGAGGCCGCGAGTGAGAGACTGAGCGGCGAAACGACGCACAGTGGGCCAGAAGGCCGGTGGAGGCGGCCAAAACTCTAGACGCGTTTCGAGCTCCAGCGTCGCTAAGTGGGACTCGAATCGAACGTGTGACCCCACCAATGGATTGTTCTGCGAACGAGGAATCCATTGGTGGGGTCACACGTTCGGTTCGAGTCCTGTTTAGCGACTTTGGAGCTGAAAACGCGTCGAGAGTTTTGGCCGCCTCCACCGGTCTTCTGGCCCACTGTGCGACGCCCGTGTCTTCGGACTCGGCCTGCAGGGCGGTGCCGGGGCGGTGCCGGGGCACAGGTGCGGAGGGGCTTGCCTTTGGCTTGCCTGGCCTCTGACTCGCTCGGCACGGGCCTCTGCCCGGTGGGACCGCCCTGGGCCGCCCTGGGCGGGGCGGCGTGTCTGCTGACTGATTCCGAGAGCCGTTTGCGTCGCTCTAGTCTCTCTCGCACTCGTGGGACGTCCCCTGTAGGTGCGAGAGAGACAGAGCGACGAAAACGACTCTGGGGCACCTTCGGGCAGCTGGCCCACCGGGAGGAAGAGGCTGCACCTGTCGCCGTGCCCTGCGTGCGTGCGTGCGTGTGTGTGTGTGTGCGCGCGCGCGCGTCTGTGAGAGTGTGCGCGCCCGCGCCCAAGATGGGGTGGACCGCACCACACATGTTGTTTTCCCTTCCTCTCGTTTTTTTGGGGCGGAAGGGTTTTGCCGTTGGGACCGCGCGTATGATACGATTGGGTGGTGCGCCGTACATGCTGCTGGCCCAGTTTGCTTAGGATCGTGTGTGAACGTGCGTGTGTGTGCGTGTGTGTGTGCACGCTTTGTTCCGGGGCCCGCCGGTTTAGCACGTCGCTGTTGTCGATAAGCGCCGAGTGGGGTGGTGCCGATAATACCGGCGGTGGATGTGCGCACAGTGGGCCAGAAGACCGGTGGAGGACTCTAAACGCGTTTTGAGCTCCAGAGTCGCTAGGCAGGACTCGAACCGAGTGTGACCCCACCAATGGATTCCTCGTTCGGAGAGCAATGCGTTGGTGGGGTCACGCGTTCGGTTCGAGTGCCACTTAGTGACTCTGGACTCGAGCTCAAAACGCGTCCGGGACTTTTGACCACCTCCACCGGTCTTCTGGCCCACTGTGGTGCGTCCCTCCCCGCGCGGACGGACCAGCAGGCAAACAGACGGACTGATAGCCCGTCTGCGAAACCCCCTTGATTGTGTGCGTGCGTGCCCCAATAACGCACCAGGTGTCGTTAGGTGTACGTATCGTATAACTTTCCCGATTCCGCCGCCACAGCCAAAGACTTCACACAGTTGTCTTGGCGGCTGTTGGCTGTCGCTGTCGTTCCGTTCCGTCCCGTCAGTGTGCGTTCCTGCGATGCGGCAGCGGTGCGGCAACACCGCTCGGCCCCGCCCCTCCCCTCCTCCGCCCCGCCACCGTCCGAGCCGTCAGCTGTGCGGAGGTACAGACAGACCGCGGACCGCGGTGTCTCTACACACACCGTGAGACGGGCGGACGGCGTCGGCATGCATCACCGAACGATTGGAAACTGTCGGCAGTTCTTGTTGCGTCAGGACGGCGCTCTTGTTGTTGTTGTTGTTGGCGCCGGTCACGTGCGCCGCGCGGTGTGACGCGTGTGACACGCGGTGACGCGGCGCAGCAGCGCAGTAGCGCGACGGGCCAGCCGCGGGCGAAGCGACAGCGCTGGCTGGCCTAGTTTCGCCGACCCATCCATCGATCGCCGGATGGATCTGAACGAAGCCGGCCTGGTGCAACCGGCGAGAGGAGGAAGGCTTCTGAGCTTCAGATGCAACCCTACACTGCAAAAACGGTACCTGGTTTTCCCAGGAACCCTATGGTAGAGACATCGGCAATTTCCAGGGAGTTCCTGGGAAAACCAGGAACCGTTTTTACCGTGTAGGGAAAAGATCGGATGCAACCGGAGCGGAGACCTCTGAGCTTTTGAGATGCAACCGGCGACCTCTGAGCATTTTAGATGCAACCGCCGGCGACCTCTGAGCACCACCGGCGAGAGACGACTTCTGAGGTTTAAGTGACTGTCTTAGTTTTAGACGTTCGATGGGTGAGCGCGCGTCGCTTGCCCAGCGGAAGTAGAACGCGCTGGTGCACTGGAAGCCGGTCCATCTTCGTCGCTGACGAGGCGAGGCAGAGGCACCTGCTGGGCCCTTGGGCCCGCGATGACGAATCCGAATCAAGTGATGCACGCCGCGGTCTCTTCTTCTCCCTCTCTCTCTCCGAAGAGCCGCCAGGAGCAGGAGGGGGAGAGGTGGGGGAGGGTCAGTGACCAAAAATTGACCTTGGTGGCGCGGTGCTGCGCGGTGCGGCGAGGCACCGGCCGACGGGTTCCTTGCCCCGTCTCCTCTCCGTTCCGCGCGGCCGCTCGGCCCGCCGGTCGGTCGGCGGCGCCTCGGCAGCCTCAGCCACGCCCCCCTGCAGACTGATTCCGAGAGTCGTTTTCGTCGCTCCGTCCCTCTCGCACCTTCACGGGACGCCGTCGCCGAGGTTGCGGCGGAAATGTGGCACGACTGTTCGACGGAGGCCTGAAGGTCGCGTCATGTCACAGTGGTCGGACTGTCACAGTGGTCGGACTGTCACAGTGGTCGGACTGTCACAGTGGTCGGACTGTCACAGTGGTCGGACTGTCACAGTGGTCGGACTGTCACAGTGGTCGGACTGTCACAGTGGTCGGACTGTCACAGTGGTCGGACTGTCACAGTGGTCGGACTGTCACAGTGGTCGGACTGTCACAGTGGTCGGACTGTCACAGTGGTCGGACTGTCACAGTGGTCGGACTGTCACAGTGGTCGGACTGTCACAGTGGTCGGACTGTCACATTGGCCGGACTGCCGAGCGATCCGTACGAGTCGCTTTCGTCGCTCTGTCTCTCTCGCACTCATGGGGCTCTCCGTTAGGGTGCGACAGAGACAGCGACGAGGCAATCTTTTGAATCGCTCGGCTGTCGCATGGCGGTCGCTCCGTTTCCACGTGTTTCCAGAACGCCGCCGTGTGCACGCACACTGTCTTTTCCGGAAACTCCTGTTCGGTCTTCGAGTGCTCTCACTCCACTCGGTATAGTCACTTTCGATTCGGCTTTGTCGTCATCCTTTGGCGCTCGGTCTGGCCGCACGAGGGGTACCTCAAGTGCACTCGGGTCAGTTTGTGACGCTAAAATGACGCCGAGACACGAATCGGACATGAACCTGGCCTGCAGTGCTGTGCTTAGATTGGGAGAGCTCTGTGTGTTGATACCGATCGAGAGCGCCCGATAGCCGTGGCAGCAGTTCTTGGAGGTTTTTTTTTTATCCTCAGAGTCCTAATGCAACTCGCGTCACCTTGCTCTGACTGCCAAGACACTGCATCACTGTATGGGTCTCCGAGTCTCCGCACGTGTGGCACGTGCGGCACGTGCGGCAGTCAGAGTCAGGGCATATCGCACTGGCTTTGTCAGGAGACCGGCGCAGGCGGCCAAAATCCCGGACGCGTGTTGAGCTCCAGAGTCGCTAAACAGCACTCGAAACGAACGTGTGACTCCACCAATGGATTGCCCTGCGAACGAGGAATTGGTGGGGTCACACGCTCGGTTCGAGTCCTGTTTAGCGACTCCGGAGCTCAAAATGCGTCTCGAGTTTTGGCCGCCTGCGCCGGTCTTCTGGCAGCAAAGCCACTGTGCGTCGGCGAGGCTGCCGCCCAGATTCCGAGCATTCCTGGGAGAATGCGATCCCCTTGGCGAGTGTGACGAGTCGGGTCCGGACTTCTCCGCAGGCTGGATTCCTTCCCCCGGTTCGGTGTTCGCGCTTTCGTCGCTCTGTCTCTCTCGCACTCGTGGGGTGGGCCTAGAGACCCTCCCGTCAGAGATGCGCAAAGGGGGGCCCTCTCAGCCAATCACAGACGACTGGTAGTCCCATGCGGAGCGGGAAGCCCGAATTCGCCCCGCGCGAGGCTACGCAGGTCAGCATCTGGTGCGGCACAGCAGCCTGACTCAGGGTGTCTTTGACTCCACGGGACTACCAAGCGCTGGCTTGCGCATCTCTGACGGGAGGGTCTCTAGGTGGGCCCGGTGGGCTCGATCCCGGTGGGCTCGATCCCGGTGGGCCGCGGGGGTGCGCAAGAGAAAGGGGGCGGTCACGTTGCCCCGTGACGCGCGTCGTCCTGGTCGTGCTCGTGGCGTGCGTCACGGGGACGACGGCACAATGAGCGCTGCCTATCAATCTAATTATCTGTCTATCTGTCTATTGGGCGCGGAGGGTCGTCTAGCCTAGGCTCGTGCCGCGTATCTATGCGGCCGGCACGTGCGGTTAGCCGCCCTGCGCATCAGCGCGTCGCTCTGTCTCTGTCGCACTCGCGGGGCCCTCCATCCGAGTGCGAGAGAGACGGAGCGACAAAAGCGGCGCCGCGTTTCCCTTTCTACGGGCGGCCGTCAATGTGACGCACAACTTGACCGAGGCGGAGGACTGCAGGACCGGCCCGACCGGGCCGCTCCGCTACAGTGGGCTAGCAGACCGGTGGCGGCGGCCAAAACTCCAGACGCGTTTTGAGCTCCAGAGTCGCTAAATGGCACTCGAACCGAACGTGTGACCCCACCAATGGATTCCTCGTTCGGAGAGCAATCCATTGGTGGGGTCACACGTTCGGGTCGAGTCCCATTTAGCGACTCTGGAGCTCAAAGCGCGTCTTGAATCTTTGCCGCCTCCACCGGTGTTCTGGCCCACCGCTAGGCGAGGCAGGGCGCAGCGCGCTGCTAGGCGAGGCTTACGTAACGAACGAAGGAAACGCTCTCGCTCGCGGTGCAGTATATTGCAGCGGCCGCTGCAGACTGAGAGTCGTCGCGCTGTCTCTCTCGCACCCACACGGGATGCCGCTGGAGTGCGAGAGAGACGGAGGCCTGGAGGCGCCACCCTCGCCTCGCCGCGGTGTTGTTGGCGGATGTGGGTCGCGCGTGACCTCGAGCGTGACGCCGTCCCCATCAAGGTTGCACCCCTAATGAGGTCCCAGCCAGCACCGCGCCAGCACCCCTTGCATTGCAGCGTGCAGCGCGCGCAGGGCACTGCAAGTACAGTAGGCAGGTGACCCAGTTCGGCCCCGCAGGCCGCGCACCCGAGAAGGAAGGCCGGCCGGGGGAGGACGCCGCCAGTGTACTGTACTCGCGGCCCAGCTGGGCCACTGCCGGGACGGACAGGCCAGGCTGGCCAGGCCCGGACGGGAAGGAAGGGGCGCGGCTCACGGTGTGTCGGTCGGACATGACGACGCAGAACCGCGGCGGGGCTGCAGACTCATTCCGTCGCTCTGTCTCTCTCGCACCTACACGGGACGCCCCGTGCGTGCGAGGGAGACGGAGCGACGGGAACGACGCTCGGAATCGTCATGCCGCTGGACATCCGAGACGCGCCCGATCCGTCCGAGTCGCATTCCAGACCGGAATTCCCCCCGCGGACGTCGCACAGTGGGCCAGAAGACCGGTGGAGGCGGCCAAAACTCTAGACGCGTTTTGAGCTCCAGAGTCGCTGAACAGGACGCGAACCGAACGTGTGACCCCACCAACGGATTGCGCTCCGAACGAGGAAGCCATTGGTGGGGTCACACGTTCGGTTCGAGGCCTGTTCAGCGACTCTGGAGTTCAAAACGCGTCTCGAGTTTTGGCCGCCTGCGCCGGCCTTCTGGCAATGCGCCGTGCACATAGACGTAGTGCAGTCTGCGCCGCCCGCGCCACCCACGGCGAACCCTGTGGCGGTTCACGGCGCGGCGCTGACGCTGACCCAGTTGAGACGGGACGCCGTGTTCGTGTTGGTGTTCGTGTCCGCCAGCGCAGCCCAGCGCAGCGCAGCGCGGGCGGCGTGGGGCAACGCCACACAGTGGGCCAGAAGGCCGGTGAAGGTGGACAAAACGCGTTTTGAGCTCCAGAGTCGCTAAACAGGCCTCGAACCGAACGTGTTACCTCACCAATTGATTCCTCGTTCGGAGAGCAATCCATTGGTGGGGTCTCACGTTCGGTTCTAGTCCCATTTAGCGACTCTGGAGCTCAAAACGCATCAAGAGTTATGTCCACCTCCACTGGTCTTCTGGCCCACTGTGCGCCATGCCGGCCGATGCCGGCGAATCACGGCGCTCGCGTCGCCCCGTCTCTCTCGCACTCGCGGGCCGCTCGGTGGGTGTGCGAGTGAGAGAGGCGGGGCGATGAAACGCCGAGTGGAGTCGCTCGCGGTGCAGCACGCCGCTATGCCTTATGCTCTGCCATTATGCAGGGCCGTGCCTCGCAGTGCAGTGCCGTGCAGCGCAGTGCCGCAACAGCGAGCAAGGCAGGAGCGGGGGGCACGCCGTTGTGACGGCGGTTACCGATTCCGAGAGTCGTTTTCGTCGCTCTGCCTCCGTCGCACCCGTACGGGACGCCCCACGAGTGCGACGGAGAGAGACAGCGACGAGAAACGACTCTCGGAGTCGGTCTGTAGCGGGGCTTCCAGCGAGCGACGATATGTACCCCGCGGAAGCTTACACTCTGTCTCAGGTCGGAAGAAGCCTGGCGAGGTTCACTTGCCTCCTCAGCCACCGCAGCAACACGGCTACCTGCGTGCTGAGGCGGAGGCCCTCGCCGGGACCCTCCCGACACGCCCCATTGTGGGGGTCCAAGCGAGGACAAAAGAGGCTGGCTTTTAACTCCAGTTCAACTACAAAATTTTAGCTTTTAAAAATATTTTTCCCCGTTGTTGCGTGGTAGAAATAGGCGCTCAAAATGAAGTATTTTCGTGCAAACGGGAAGTTTCTGTGACCATTTTGAGACACCACGGAGCTGGATGGCGTCGGAATTCCGGCACTCAACTTAGCACTCAAAATTGAGGTGCGGATTTCAATCATTTTTGTAATCCAGCTGAAATTTTCTGTTCAGTCCATTTTTGAAATCAGACTGGACAAATTTTATGTCAATGCACTTGTTCAATACGCACTGCTCGGCCCTCATTACAAATGCGGTGCCAACTCGGGTGCCAATGAAAAGGGACAGACCCTTCCCGGCCCGGGCCACCACCCTCAACAGCAGGTAGTGGCACTACCACCGCGCCAACGCGACCGTCGCCAGGCTTCTTCCGACCAGAGACAGACTGTAGTGACTGCGTGGTTTACATGAGTCTCAAATACATAAAGTGCATGGAACCCCGGCGACACTCCTCGCGCGGCATCGGAATCGCACCGAGGCTATCAGGCGGTTGGCCGATAGGCGGGCCGGACAAGTTGGCGGGGCCCGATGGCGGCGCGGTTGCTACTTTTCCTGGTGTAGCGGTGCCGACGTGCAGTGCACCCGATATCAAATCCCCCCCCACCCTCCCCTTTCCCACCCCGGCGGCCCGCGTCCTTGCCGACTCTGACGTTATTTTTACTAGAGTGGGGCGCGGCGTGGCGTGGCGCGGTCGTGTGGTGACGGGGGTAACGCCCTGGGGACTCCCCCCCCCCCTTTCCTCCCCGTTCCCTTTCTCTCGTTGCCTCATTCAAACGACAATGAAGCCGACGCCGGTCTTCCTTCGGCCGCGTTCGGCTCGGCCCCTCCGCCTGTTCCGGGTCGGCGGGGCCGCCGATGAGGTGTACAACAACGGCTTCGCGGAGACGAAGCGGAGAGCGGCCTTTTGCTCTGGAATGAACCGAATTCCGTCTTCGGCGTGTCACGTGACGCGAAGTGCTCAGTCGCCAGCGGGCCTCCAGGGTACTACCACGTCCACGAGTCGTTTCGTCGCTCTGTATCTGTCGCACTCTCGCGGCTGGGTGCGAGAGAGACGGAGCGACGCTGGGAGGACGCCGATGACGCATGGGTGGCGCACGGCACGGCGGGGCCTTTGGTTTGGCGGTCCGCTCCAGCGGCTCCAGGAAGCCTCAGCCGGAAGCGGACGGACGAGAAAGTCCGGAACGGCGAGTATGGCACACTGTATGTCCGCGGCGGCGACTCAGTTCCGCCGCAGGCCGCTGGGAAGTGGAAGCCCCCCGCTCCCCCCACCCCGAAGCCGGGCGAATCGGCGCGGATCTCCTGGGTGGGCCTCGTTTCTCGTGTGTGGCACTTTCTTGTGTTTGTCGCTCTCATTATCCGTCGGTTTCTTGCGTCTCCCGCGTGCGACCGTGCGATACTGCACTTGTGATGCTTCTCACTACTCGCACAGCACACCGCTCCTGCCGAAAGCGGGAGCAAGCGGAAGTCGGGTCGGACTGTCCGTTTAAATCCGGCCGCGCCGCGCGCCGCCGCTCCCCGCCGCGGTCAGCGCGCGCATGAATGCAGACTGATTCCGAGAATCGTCTTCGTCGCTCTGTCTCTCTCGCACCTACAAGGGACGCCCTCTAAGTGCGAGAGAGACAGAGCGACGACTCTCGGCATGACGCGACGCGTCGTTTGGCGGGCGACGGCGCGGATGCGCGGGCTGGCCCGGCCGCGAGGCGAATCTGTGTGTGTGTGTGTGTGTGTGTGTGTGTGTAACTTACTCGTCAGTAGTATTTCCCCGTACTCGGCTCGCGCGGCCCGGCCCGGCCCGCCCGCCGGTGCGTCACTTGATTCATTCATGCCGGCTTGGCCGCGTCGCGCCCCGCTGCTGCTGCCCGCCTGCTCGGTCGGTGCCGCCAGCCGCCAGCCGCCCGGTCTTGGCAGGCAGGCAGTCGCACAGCCAGGCGAGTCGAGCCAGGTCCGGCCGGCTCGACGCAGTCAATCTTTGCCGGTCCGCGGCTCGCTCAGCTGGTCCTTGCAGTGGCGTGGCGAGCTGCCTCTCGGTGTCAACACGTAGTGTCAGTCCCCTGTGTCAGAAGGTTCTCCCTTCTCGTCGTGTTTCTCGCGTAAGAGGGTCCAGTGTAGTAACGCCCCCTGGCCGTGCGGCGTGCCTCCTCGATGTCGGTCCCGCCCTGATTGTTGTTCGATTGTTGCGGTGCTGACGGTGGCCTTCCGTTTGTGTTGCAGGGCCGTGAGGGCGTTCCAGCAAGTGCTCTACGTGGACCCCGTCTTCCAGCGAGCCAACGAAGTGCACCTGCGCCTGGGGTTGATGTTCAAGGTGAACAACGACCCCGAGACAGCGTTGAAGCATCTCAAGCTCTCGTACGTGGACGCGTCGCCCAGCACCTTCTGCAAACTAGAGAGTGAGTAGTGCACTGCCGCCGACCAACTGCTGGACTGACGTTTGGTTCGGCCCTGTTACTTTGTGGTGAATGTCTAGCTGACACTGGTTTGTTTCGTTTGTGCAGTTCAATTCCACATCGCTCACTTGTATGAGGTTCAGAAGAAGCATAAACTTGCGAAGGAACTCTATGAGCAGTTGTTGAAGGAGAAGGACCTCCCATTACATTTGAAGGCTGACATCTACAGGCAGCTAGGTAAATGAAGGGTTGACGTTTTGTTAGAAGGGTATATGCGCCACAAAACAGGTAAAATAATGATTGTTTATCTCTTTCAGGATGGATGTATCACAATGTGGAAGCGTTTGGAAGTAAAAATGAGCGCATGACATTGGCTATACGCTGTTTAGAAAAATCTCGTGAAGCTGACAGCAATTCTGGCCAAACATTATATCTATTAGGAAGGTGTTATGCTACAATTGGCAAAGCTGATCATGCCTTTGATGCTTACCGGAATGTAGTAGAGAAGACAACTCCAACTGCTGATGTTTGGTGCTCTATAGGAGTGCTTTACCAACAGCAAAAGCAGTACGTGGACGCTCTACAGGCATATGTGTGTGCTGTCCAGCTAGACAAGTGTCATTCTGCCTCTTGGATAAATTTAGGTACCTGTCTTAACTTCATTTGTTCTCATATCAATTATGTTTAATGTTCAACTTAACTTGATTGAATTGACCGATCCTATTTTTTTTGACAGGGATCTTGTACGAGAGTTGTAGCCAGCTGAAAGACGCCTTAGCCTGCTACATTCATTCTGTGCGTGCAAGCAAAGAGAAGGCAGCTGGTGCTGGAACTAGCTCTTCAGAACCAGGTCCGTTGAAACCCTGGCATATCAGTGCTCGTCCTCAGAACACTGAAACTCCAAACTCTGATATTAGCCAGCGCATTAGTTTTCTTCAGACACAACTGGCAAAAACTCCAATGCCTAGCATTACCAGCAAGTAAGTGTTTGTTAGAATGTAGAGTCTTGTTGTGTTGTTAACATTTACCCACCTCTTGTTGTTTTGGGTAACCAGACATGGAACTAACTGTGCTTTCAATTATTTTCTCAGGGCCGAGCTGCCCACAATCGAGGAGGCCTGGAACACTCCTGTTGTAAGTGACTGGAATTCAAAACACCAGCCGCAACAGAAGCGTCATCCAGGCATGGCTCAACAGGGTGGGCCTAAGCCAAACCATTACGTCAATGGAGTGAACGGAGGGGCTGTACCTCCCCCACCATACCCTGGTGGCGTTCCTGGCCCAAATGCAAAGAGATTCAAGGTAGTACATAATTTCCTCTTGAAATGATGTGATTGTTCCTTTAGATTCTGAAGTAATTTGACTCTTCATGTCTTGTGCTGCAGCCCAATGGAGAAGTGGACAATGGAATGGTTGGAGCGCGGCCGCCCCAGGCACAACAAGCACAGCAGCTCCCTCCGTACTACTTGAACCAGCAACAAATTCAGATGCTGCAATTCTTCCAGGCCAATGTTGAGACTCTGAATCCTCAGCAGACGGCACAAATGCAACAGTTGCAGCACCATTTCCGATTGATGCAGCAGCATCAGCAGCAGCTGCGATTGCAACAGCAGCAGCTACGTGCTGGAGCTGCTCAGCCACAAGCGCAAGTGGCCAGGCCACCTCAGCAGCCTTTGCAGCAACCTGCTGTGAAAACTGGCCCTCCTCAAGCAGTAAGTTGAGCTCTCTGTTCAGATATTTGTATATTAATTTAAGTTCACTTGCTTACTTTGGCATGCCTCTTCCCTGTGCAGACTGGTGTAGCACCTCAATCTGGCTTTGCTGAAACAAGTAGCACTTTTGCTGCAACAGCAAATAGTCAACCTGGCATGCCATACCAGCAGTACCAACAGTCAGCACAACAACTCCCACAAACACAACAGCCTCAGCCTCAACCTCAACAGCAGCAGTTTTCTGGCTTCAATCAGAACCAATATCCTCAAAATAACCAAAATAAGGCTCATGGAACAACTGGAAATTATGATCTCTCTGATCAGGATCTTCAGGCATTTTTCTCACCGAAAGATATTACTGCATCTCTTGCAGAGGATCTGCTGAAACAGTTTGGTTCAGGAAGTGAGGGAGAAGAATCCATGGATACTTCTGGTAACTAATTGAAGTCTGATTAATTTATTTTTGATTTGCAAACCTACTTGTCAAAGAATGATAATAATGTGTTGTGTGCTTTTAGGTGGTGCACAGACACTAAGCTCGGGCCCCTTTTCTCCTACAAATCTACTAGGAGGAGATTCCAACTCTGTGACTGTTAAAGATGAAAAACAAGATTCATGCAGCAGAAGTGCTGCAGCAAACAAAGCAGCGGCAGCTTCCGCAAGTTTAAGACAAGAAAAACCTTTATCTCGCTGGTGAGTCAAATTTTATTATTGATTGAATATTAACTGTGTTATTGTCAGTTTCGTAAAAGCTTTGTTTTATCATTTCTAATTTTATTTGTGTACCTGTTTTCAGTATATACAAAACAAATACAAACAAAGTAAGAAGTGTTAGTGGAGAAGAGTACCTGGCCCATGACATCAAGAAAGAAGCTTCTAGTTTGGAAATGGCCAACATATCGGCTAAAACTGAAATTGAGCTGTCATATGAAAGTGACTCAAAGACCATCTTGGCAAGTGTAAAGTGAGTACAATGTTCGACTGCATGCCTGTAGCAGGCCAATTCATCCTCAAAGTTTTCATGCTATTTTCATTTCTCTCTTGCAGAGGTCAAAGGCTAGAGAATTTAGCTGCTTGCAGCATTCTGTCAGTGAATGCTCCCCCTCCACAGCCTCCTGAGCCACCACCACAGAAACTGACTCGAGAACAATTAAATCCACCTACTCCGTCAGTCTATCTTGAATGTAAGAAGGACGCCTTTAGTCCACAGTTGCAAGATTTCTGTCTCCGGAATCCCATTGCAGTTGTAAGAGGCCTTGCTACAGCGCTGAAGCTTGGTAAGTTCTTTCTTGTGTAAGTTTAGATTCCATTCAGTAAAAATAAATGCATTTATTACTTACCAATTTTGACGTTTGCAGATCTGGGTCTCTTCTCAACAAAGACTTTAGTAGAAGCTAATCCAGACCATGGTATTGAAGTTAGATCTCAAATGCAGCAAGCTCCTGATGAAAACCGTGATCCCACCCTCGGAACTAGAGTGTGGTCCTGTATTTCTCACCGCTCTCACACTTCAATTGCTAAATATGCACAATACCAAGCATCTTCATTTCAAGATTCTCTGAAGGTTAGTCCAGTTTCTTAGTAAGTCTGCTCTGTTAACTGAAGAATGTCTGAGTCCAAACTGCAATTGTTTGACATTTCAGGAGGAGCAAGAAAAGACCACAGGTGTTCACTGCAGCAATTTGTCAGACTCTGATTCTAAGGATTCAACTGGAAATGTTGTGAAGCGGAAGCTCAAAAATGGGGTTCATCCCAACAACAAAGTTGCTGCTAATGGCTGCAAAATGATCAAATTTGGTACCAACGTTGATTTATCTGATGAGCGAAAATGGAAATTTCAACTCCAAGAACTTACCAAACTGCCAGCATTTGCAAGAGTGGTGTCAGCGGGAAACATGCTATCCCATGTCGGTCATGTCATTCTTGGCATGAATACAGTTCAGTTGTACATGAAAGTCCCAGGAAGTCGCACTCCAGGGCACCAAGAGAACAATAACTTTTGTTCTATTAACATAAACATAGGCCCTGGTGACTGTGAATGGTTTGCTGTTCCTGATGCGTACTGGGGTGCACTAAATAATCTTTGTGAAAAGTATGTTATTGTTTATCATACAGATATAACTTAAGTCCATGCTTTCAGTTTTAATCAATCAATTGTTTGTTTGCTTTTAGAAATAACATGAATTACCTGCACGGTTCCTGGTGGCCACTCCTAGAAGATCTCTACGAAGCAAATGTTCCTGTTTATCGCTTCCATCAAAGGCCTGGAGACTTAGTGTGGGTCAACTCAGGTATGTTAGCTCTGCTTCAATTTCAATTTGATCTGGCCTTTTATCGTTGAATTAAACTGGTGTTAGTCTAGTTGTGATTGACCAATAAATATCTTTTGTCATAGGTTGTGTGCACTGGGTGCAAGCGGTAGGCTGGTGTAATAACATTGCCTGGAATGTTGGACCTTTAACAGCAAGACAGTATCAACTTGCCATAGAACGATATGAATGGAATAAGCTACAGAGCTACAAGAGTATTGTACCAATGGTGCATCTTTCATGGAATCTGGCTAGAAACATCAAAGTTGCTGATCCTAAACTTTTTGAAATAATCAAGTATGTCCTGTGAAATAAGTTCTTATTTATTTCTTTGTTATGTTTTCCCGTAATAAATTGCATCTTATGTACCTAACTGATGATATATTTTCTCTTAAAGGAACTGCCTTATGCGTACGCTACATCACTGTGCACTGGTTTTGGAATTTGTGGAGTCAAAAGGTGTTGAAGTTAGATTTCATGGTCGTGCAAAGAATGAAGCTTCTCACTATTGCGGCCAGTGTGAGGTAAGAGGCTGATATCTCCTATCCGTACTTAAGATTTGAAGTTAAGTCAACTGAGAGCTGTTTCATAAATTTTGTTGATTGACTGTTTTTGTTCAGGTTGAGGTCTTCAATATACTATTTGTAAGGGAACAGGAGAAACGGCATGTAGTCCATTGCATGGACTGTGCCCGCAAGCAGTCACCATCTCTTGAAGGATTTGTTTGTCTTGAGGAGTACAGAATGTCAGATCTGTGCAATGTTTATGACCAATTTAAAATAGCACCTGTGGTGAGTTAAGAACTGTGAACTATTGACTATACATGACTATTTTTTCTCAAGTTTCTATCTGTAATACTGTGTTCCTTTTTCTTGCAGCATCAAGCTCAGGCCTTGCCGAGTACTTGATGTCAGGCTGGTGCAGAAGGGCTGTACCTGTCTGCACCATGCTCAGCTCTTTTATCTTCTCCTCTCCCATGGCCTGACCCACCCACCCCTCCATTTTAGAGTGTTATCAGCACTCATGAACCACTGCCCGGAGGAGGAGGCGCCTTGTGTATTTATTGGCTATTTAATTTATATATGTACATATAGAGAGATTTATTTGAACACTGTTAATTACTTATGTTAGGAGTGTTACTGTTGTTGAAGGCTTCTCCTCTGAAAAAATTGTGATGTTTGTCACTTGGACCCTGCTGGCAGGCGTATGCTACGTCCCACCTGCCACAATTTTTGATTGATTGTGGTGTGGGATAGTGTGGAAAAATAAGCACCTACCATGAGCCCACCAACACTGCTGTGACGGGTGAATTCACCCAAAGTTGATTTTGGAAACTTTCTTCTGAAAAAGTGATCTCATTCCAAGTTAATTCTTATCGCCAGTTTGGTGTTGCTGTTGCTGGTGGTCTTGTTATTCTTGTTACCAGTCCATTCTCTAAAATTTATATTACTTTGTACACATACCATTTATATAATGTATGTATGTATCTGAATTAGTTATTTCCCAGATGTGTAAATATTACATATATCTATAAATATATTGAAAAGATTTTGTACATATTAACCTATTGTGTATATATATACATAAAAATTTGATATAGTCTGTTTTAAGATGATGAGTTTTTCTTTGTTTGTTTGTTTTTTTTTTAAAATTATGCTGTGCACTTAATCATTTCAGTGCACCAATTGAAAGATACCCCATGCTGTGTTGATTTAAAAATCTGGATTTGTTTCAAACATTTTGTTTGGACTTTGGAGGGAGAATGTATTTTTATTTACTCAAACCTAGATAAATATTTACAGCCAAATAGATAATGTCAACACTTTGCCTTAGTGTCATATGAGGGTGATTTTTTTTTTGTCAGAGGAGTCTGATTTTGTATCCCTTCCAGTGAAAATAAGACAAAAGATGAATTGTCCCCTCTAGATTTCTGACATCTAGTTTTAAGAACTTCTGTTTATAAATGTATTTGTGATCTTCTCACCATTATAATTCTGACTGAAGGATACAGGTTTTACCCGCCAGGCTGATGCTTTGAAGCTAATCCCGTTCATAGCTTCATCTCACTGTATTTTTTAAATAGAATTTTTTTTTCATTTCCACAGATATTGTAATGTTGAAATTGTGCCAGATGGAAGGTGATAAAGACTGGTCTGTTCAGGGCCTCAGTCCGGCGAGTGTAAGTTTGGAATGCAGACCATCCTTAATGGATGTTTTATCATGCTATATTTAAATTATTGTGATTTTGTGATAAGACTGATCAATCTTGTCTTTACTGCGTAACTACACTGCCATGGATGGAAAAGTATCACCTTTGGGTATACAATTTGTATTTCATCTTTTTCTTATTCAATTGTGTTTTTTTTCCCCCTGATAGTTATTTATGGTCATCCTCTTGAAAATATTTCCGATGAATTCGTGTTTGTTTTGTGTAGTCCCCTTCCTATTGTTATTTTTAATGCAAAGTGTTGCATTTTCCTGTAAAATAACTTACCTGTATTGGATACATTAATCCAGAAATTGGCCAAGCCATGTTCAATTTGATGAGGGGAGCAATTCCATTGTAGACTTAGTGTTGCTTGCTTTGATTGTTCTTTGAGTATTTGTAGTGTTTAACACTAATGTCAATTGTATCATTATGAAGTCCTGTTCATGGTTTGATGAGGACCATCCATTTTATATTCTGACTTAAACAATTTCTCACACGATTTGATTGCACTAACTTAAGCATTGATTACATTGATGAATGGATCCCAATTCACCCATAATCATCAAAAGCGTTTTCAAATTAATTCTCAATTTCTGAATTAATATACTGTTGTGTTCTCTGTTTGTGACTCAGTGTCTCATTTTTGTTGGTTCAGGTGTGAGGAAACCACATCTTTTGTACTTGTGAATGGATAGTCAAGCTGTGTATGACTTCGTATTCAGTTCTATTGAGCTCAAACCAAAAGTGTGTTCATTTTTTAAAACTAGTACCTGCTTCAAAGTGGAATAAATTTGTTCATTTCATTAGGTTTTCTTTGAGCAAGTCATGAATTTTACTTTTGTCTTTTTACTATTAGTACTCAATAGCTTTAAATCAAATTTTTGGATGAAGTGAATAGTGCTGTCTTGACACTTTTAAATGTCAATGCCTCTGTCAGTCAGTAAAGTCATGTTTTATCATTTGTGATCATATTACCTTTCTGTGGTGCATGTTGCACATGTACACCCAACTCATGAACCTTCAATCATGCAACTTCACATCAGTCTTTTAGTTCTATCAGAGATCCATTCAGTCTTGGTTTTAATCATTATTTCTGGCAGTTTTTATTGTTTTTTGTTGGCTTTTTTTTGTTTTCTTTGTTTCTGGACATTAATTATCCTCTCCCTTTCTGCGGAAAGAAACAAAACAGGTTCATTTGTCTAGCTTGTGTCTCTCATCGAAGTCTTGAACATACTGTATTGGACAAGTTTGGTTTTGTTATGTAATATAGATTTTGTTAGACTTTGTTCTTTTTTGGTTGTTTATTCCCCTCCTTTTCACCCCCTATCTCTTTATTTCATTTGGGAACCAGTGCAAGATATTCTAATTAACAAAAACATTTGTTGTTGTTTTTTTTTCTGCTCCATTCATGTTTACAATCAACCAGTGGTAGACCTGCTCTTGGTTAGAGGCTGGACACATGTCAACCAAAATGTTACAGTGCACAGGAAAAGAAAATGCAATACAGAATGACTTGTGATATAATAGTGTTATTTGTTACTTTTTCCCACCCCTCAAACTTTTATAATACTTAACTTAAATTCTTTGTTATTGAATGTTTTGTGGGATTATAATTGTCATTCTTAACGATAAATACTTTGTGTGCTTACAAATGCATTTGGTTTGTTACAACTTCTAATCTCGGGCAGCTTCTTCTATTCTGTATTTTTCCTATTTGTCAGTAGAATTGGAATTCATACTAAATTTGTTGGTTGAAATGTTAACATTTCCAGGAGGCCTTGCCTGAGTATTCTGTTAACTTGTGATTGCACCAGCCACTTGAATCATCCTGGAACCAACTACTATGTAGATTAAATTAACTTTTAAATCAACGCCTTGAGTTTTATTGCATGAGTTTCCTAGCCTACAAACGATTTGATTGGTGTCTATGATCCTGAGCCAATGAGACGGGGCAATACAAAAACAGATATCGCATAGGCTCTGAGTTCAAAGGTAGGGGCAGTCTTAGAAAAAGTTGCAGGTACAACTCCTATAGCATGTCAACATTTTCCCTTTGCTTCTCAAACAAAAACAAGAAAAGATGGCTGAGAGCGCAAAGGTAGCGGCCGCCCTGATAAAGGAGTTCTGGTGCAGTGAAAAAGCTTTGGACGATGGGTTGCCTACTTTCCGGCGCATGCCAAATCTCATGGCTAGTCCAACAAATAGGAACCGTTTCAGAGCAACACTAACTCACCAATCCCACAAAGAGGAGGACAAAATAACACTGGAGTTATGAATTTTTAATTAGAAAAATGAAATAGTATGGTTCTATTACCGTACAATCACCACAGTGTACTATTCAAAATGTGAAATCCTTTTTTCTCACAGAATACAGGATCCTAGATCAAAATTTCAATGACTCTAAATTGGTACCTAAATAAATCACACTCACACACAAAATTTAACGAATGGAGTACCTAAGTGTGCCAGAAATTCACATCACCCGCACACGCACACCACATCAATTCTTATACAAATGCAACAGAGGCAGTAGGCAACAAACTTGCATTCTTGTTGGGATTTCTATTCAAATGATATAATATGCAAAGAAGCAAAAAACAAATACAAATAATCACAAAATGCCATTAAAGTATGGTTATCATACAGCAGTTCCCCGTTCCAAATTCTGTTTAATCTCTGCTGTGTGCTGTCCATAGAAGCGTTCCAGCTTCTTGTTGAAGTTCATGTTGCGTTCATTAATGTAATCGATATCTGCATCATCGTTGTGCATTCTCCTGCGGCTATATTTCTCTCTCTTTGCCACCCTGAAAGAAAATAGGAATTAAGTGAGACAAACATTCACAATGCCATGTGTAATCTTCATGTCCACAGAACTTAAATACTTACTGTTTTTCTAAATCATCTACCATTCGGTCAATCCCTTCCTTCGAATCCTTGAATTTTCCATGCAAGATGGCGTTTTTCTCATTGTAAAAAGCATCACCTAGTTTCTTGCGTTGATCATCATACTTCTCCATGTCTGGTTTGATACCTTTAACTAGGCGATTATACTGTCGAAGGGTTGCTTGCTCATAATCAGCAAAACCTGAATCTGGGTTCTTCTTCTTCTTTTTCTTATCCAATCTTTCAGCATCTACTGCTGAGATTTCGAGAAGTTTCACTCTATCATAGTCTTCCCCCTAATGACAACATCAAAAACACAAATTGATTAATTCACTCGTAAGCAATAGAACACAAAGAAACTTATTCACTTTGGAGATCACATTACATTTTCCGCAGCTGTCGTCCTGTCCTCCTCCTCTTTTAAAATCCAATCAGCTCTCCTCTTACGAGCCTCATAGTTAGATGGCAGCTTTTGACGTTTGTCTTCTTCCACGACTTCTTGATGATTCAGTTGCCTAGCTTCGTTCTGAAAAAGCAAAAAGGAGAATCAAGTAAAATGTGAAGAAATGTTCCATAATCGAAGCAACAGAAAGTGGCCTTGAAGTTGAGGTTAGGAATGTAGAAAGTTGACAACAAGTTGACGCTCACTTTAGATAGATTGCTTAATGACACTGCATAAGATTAAAAGAATCCAAGAAAAAGGCTACAGAAGAAAACAGTGCTAGTAAATGAAATAATGATTACCCTTTTGAGATGAAGATCTCTGAGTTTTTTCATTCTTTCTGCCTGCCTTTCAGCGAAAGACATGGTACTGCTCGTACCGGAACTGGAGCCAGCTGCCTCCATTTCTTTCGACGCTGAGACACTTCCAAATAGAATAAAAGTTCCAAAATATTTCAAGATTTTCTCAAAGTTTCCTAGCTGTGAAGAAATATGCAGGAAAAGACTGTTGTTGTCGTCGAGTCGACTGCGTTATGTTTACGTTCCAGGCCAGCCGGATTGCCAACTGTGGTTTCCCAAAGTCCCTCGCTTGAAAACTGTTGCCTTTTCACAAAAGGCGGGCTATTTTAAAACCCCCTTCATCCAGATTGATTGAAATAAAAATTAAATTTTCCCTGCACGAGTTCAAGCTACGAATAAGTCCGAAAACAGTTTGTTTCGTTTTCAAACCTGGTCGTTGGTAGCAGCTGCGCGCCATTTTCAAACTGCGTCGCTCATCGGTCCGTATCGCATCGGCTGCCCGTGGCGAGCCACCTTTCTCTACATGTAACGCAATGTGGCGACAAAGTTTTCGGTCCTTCTGGACCTGGGTTCGAGCCATGAGCGATACCAGCGAGGGCTGAAAAACGGAATTTAGGGACAGGTATCACAAGTAAAGCGGGTGGACGCAACACAGAGGTGAACTTTCTTTCCTCTGAAATCTCTCTGACGTCACGGGAGCAAGCCGCGCGACACACACGCGACCAGACTAAGCGGGCCGCGGTTCAAACCCCCTTCGATATATTTTTTTCTTTTTCCCACCTCACCCCGCTGTGGCGGCGTGCAACGAACGGCGCTGATCATGCTGCCCAAGTAAGGCGAGGGGCGCTCGGCGCGCTCGCGGAGTCTGGCGGTGTCTGTCTCCACAAGCCGCGCCGGCCCGGGCCAGGGCACGATGGTCTGTCTCTCTCGCACCCACAGGAAACGTGCCAAAACGCGCCATGAGTGAGGAGAGAGAAATCTCCCACCCGGAATCAGTGTGGGGCCTACCGGCCAGCCGCAGCTCCAGGCAGCCAGCCGCACCCCGTGAGGGGGCGCACTCAGGGTGTAGTGTATATAATGTATGACTGCTCATAGAGAGTTGCATCTGCCAATAGAGAGTTTAGTCCTGTATATAAGTCACTCTGTATATAATGAATCAGCTGTAACCTGTCACTTGACGACTGAGCGGCCTGTGGAATGGAAAACTAAGTCTCGATCTATTATTGAAGCCCCGCCCTAACCCATTGACGAAGCCACGTGGAAGCTGGCCTCGCCTCACACTGCAAAGCCATCATTCCCTCGCCGCATTTTTCTTTGATCATCTTACGGCTTTACTCTTCTACAAGATATTGTCTCGGAGGCTGAACCCAAAAATCAAGATCGCGTATCTAGGGGACTTTAGATGAAAATCGCGGCTCCACCGCAAAGTTTAGCGGCCGCGCCAATCCGTTTCTCCCGTTAGCGCCTGTGAGGTAGGCAACCGCCAAGCCCGCAACACACCTGCGTGCAGACGCTGGCCTGCCTGGCCCCTGTCGTCTGCAGGGCGAGGTAGGCCAGCCTCTGCACGCAGGTGTGTTGCGAGTTGGGTGGTTGCCTACCTCGCAGGCGCTAAAAGGCCGGAAGAGAGGAAAGAGAGGAAGAGAGAGAGCCGAGGAGTGCGAGAGAGACAGCGACGAAAACGACTCTCGGAATCAGTCTGCGGACTGTCTAGCCTAGACCCGAGGCGCTTTGGCGCGCTTTGGCGGCTGCCCGGCTTGACTTGGCTCGACTGTGACCTCCGCGGCCTCCGCGGCGGCTCGGCTCCACGGCCGTTGCCGCGCGCTGCCCTCGTCTCCCCTTTGTCGTCGCCTTATACGTCCTGTCGTACGTGGACGTCCCGCGTCGCCGTCCCGGCATGGAGCAGGGACGGTGCCGTCCCCGCCCCGCCCCACCCCGCCCCGCCCCGCCCCGCCCCGCGGTGCAAGTGCGCGCGGTCGCGCGAGAAGAGGACGCTTCCCGGAATCGAGCGGCAATCCGTCAAACGGGCTAACGATCGTCTTAAAAAAGTGTGCGCGCTCAGGTGAGAGGGACGGCGATGTCCGCGGGGAAGGGGGAGAGGGGGGGGGGGCTAGCCACGCGTGGCCATTCACAACGTCATTCAGCGTCTGCTGCTGCTCGATCGAGAGTGCACCACGCCCCGCCACGCCCCGCCACGCCCCGCCACGCCCCGCCACGCCCCGCCACGCCGCGCCCCGCCCCGCCCCGCCACGCCTCCTCGCGGGTCGCGCGCCACGCGTCCGCCCCGCGACTTAAAAGGAAATATGTCTCATTCAGGAGAACAAGCGAGTCCAGTCGTCCAGTCGGACTCTGGCCGCGGGGGCCGCGGCCTGGCCGCCGTCTGTCGTCGCGCGCTTTCCCGGCGCGACGCGCCCCCGCGCGCCCCACGGCCGGCAGGCTGGGTCCGAACAGCGCATTCGTCGCTCTGTCTCTGTCTCTCTCTCTCTCTCTCTCTCTCTCTCTCTCTCTCTCTCTCTCTCTCTCTCTCTCTCTCTCTCTCTCTCTCTCTCTCTCTCTCACTCTCTCTCTCGTGGGACGTCCGACGGGTGCGAGAGAGACAGGGCGACGAGGCGCTGTGCGCGCTGTGCGGCAGAGTCGCGACGTTATCGCCCCGCGCCGCCCTCGCCGCCGCGCGCCGCACTGTACTGTATACTGGCATGCCCGATGCACCGCGGGCTCCACGTGCGGCTCCAAGCAAATTTCGCCTATTTCGCCTTTTTCTCGACGTGACTCATCGTGCAGCGGGCTCTTGACCTTGGGCTATGCAGGCAGTACTAACATGTTCGCGTGGCGACGGGACGGGAGGGAGGGAAAGATGGTCTCCTAACTCAGGGTATTCCCCATTCGTATAAAAAGCTCGTACACGAGGCTGCAGGTCAGTAGCGCTCTGTGCGTTGAAGCGTGCACACCCTCCGTGATTAACTGGAAAATCTTCTGCAAATCAAGAATCTAAATCCAGGAACTTCAATGGCGCTGGAGAGCTCCATTGCCATTGAATATTACCACCTGGATCCGCCCTTGGAAGAGGAGCAGACACCCCTGCCATACGGAAGTGTGGAATACGCCGCAGTGGAGCGCCTACTCGTTGGATCCCTCAAGGGCTATAGGCTTTCAGTGAAAGACATAGTAGCGCTGCACAACCCGCGAACTTATGAGAAATTCGCCGACAACGTGGAGCTGTACAGGCACAAGCCCGGAGCCGTAGTGATGCGTCTCTTGCACGGGACACGGCCGGACAACGTAAACGCCATCTTCGAATCCAACTTGAAGCTCAGTAAGACTAACCTGACTGACGAAAATCGTAACAGCAAATGGTACTGTGGAGAGGGATTTTACTTCACGAACAGCGCGCCGTACGCGTGCAGTCCACGTTTTACCGGATTTGGGGAGAAGCACCTCCTCTTGTTTGACGTGTTGGTGGGGAGTGTGGCCCGACTCCCACGGGGCAAGATGTACCCGCCGGAGGGAATCGACACCACGCAGCCCGAAGACGAAACTGTTGAGTCTTACGCGAAATTTGGAGAGGACTTGTTTTATCCGACCCACCTCATCGTGTGCAATTGAACACGCAAGCAAGCGCAATAGTCGTCGACGGGGTATTCCTAAGTGATCATCTGACAGACCAGGAACCCCACGGTCGATACGCTGTTTTGTACGAATGCCACACAATTACGTAGAGAGTAATCGCTGTTACGCAATATTGCGCAAATATCACGCAGTTATTACGCTTCCATTGCGCCCCGAAGGTCCAGCATTAGACAGTTTTGGCGAATAATTGTCATCTTATTACGCGTAATAACCGATCTGAGCGAACAGACTATTGCGCCTGAAAATAGCCCCTCGGCCGGCCCGGGTCCTTTTTTAAATGTTTTGGACGTCTACATATTTGATAGTTATCTATTTCTATTTGTTCTGATTGTTCTCCTGCGAATAAAAATAAAGTGACGAACTTTAGTAGACTATTTCTTGAATTTTCAGCACCACGCAGGCGCGCGCGCGCACACACACACACACGCACAAAATGAGTGACACAGCGTATTGAAGCGTAACAGGCCTGGTTTGCGCGAGCCCCGCGAGGCCGCGAGGTGTCGGATGGGTGGTTTTGCCCCTGAAACTCCCACGCCGTGCCTCATGGCTGTGCCTTTTGGCCCGGGCCCTCAGGGCGTTGGGGAAGGAGAGCCATGTCTGGACACAAGTGCAGCATAGGGATCGAGGAAAGCGACCCGCTGCTGGCCGTGCAAGCCGGTCTAACACGGCAGACTGATTCCGAGTCGTCTTCGCCGCTCTGTCTCTCTCACACTCATGGGTCCATGTCTATGGATGCGAGAGAGACGGAGTGACTAGGGCGACTCTTGGGGCTGCTGCCACGGCGCTGCAGCGGATTGGGTGGCCATGAAAGGCAGCGAATCGACGCCGAGTTCGGTCATCGGCATGCACCACTCCACCTCCACCTGCCCCCTCTCCCCTTTCCCAGCGTCGTTTTCGTCGCTCTGTCTCTCTCGCACTCATGAGGCGTCCCGTTAAGGTGCGAGAGAGACAGAGCGACGAAAAGGACCCTCGGAATCAGTCGACAGACGGGCTCGTACTGAATGGTCTGATTCGTGCGTGTTTTGTCCCGCGATGAGGCGTTATTGAGACGTACGTGGATGATTTACACGGCGTGCCCCGGCAGGCGCCCTGCCACGGACAAGATGAAAATGAATACGTCTTTCATTGGCACGGTGCAGCCGTGCTCGCCCGCGCCTCTGTACAGTGCACAGTGTAGTACACAGCTCTACGCGGCCGGCCTTGACCGAGCCGTGGCGCTGTGCTTCCCGACGGCTGTGTATCGCTGCTGTGTACACTGGTGTACACCCCGCCCGCCCCTCTGTGGGCCGAGCAGACAAACATATGCCGTGGCTTTTCTGTTTTGTATTTTTAATGTAATAGCGCGCCGGTGCGAGTGGCTAGACGGGCGGAAGGGTCTCGGCACGGGCAGGAGCGCCGGTGCGGGGCGCACAGTGGACCAGAAGACCGGTGGAGGCGGCCCAAAGTCGAGACGCGTTTCGAGCTCCAGAGTCGCGAAATGGGACTCGAACCGAACGTGTGACCCCACCAACGGATTGCTCTTCGAACGAGGAATCCATTGGTGGGGCCACAAGTCTGCTTCGAGTCCTGTATACAGTGACTCTGGAGCTCAAATCGCGTCTAGAATTTTGGCCGCCTCCACCGGTCTAGAGACCTAGAGGCTGACGGAGAAGCGCGGGCGCCGTCGCGCGCTGGCGGCCATTTTGTCTGGGCCGGCCCAGAGGGGAGCGGGGAGGGGACAGGGAGCGGAGCGGAGAGCGGTGCGGTAAGGTGGGGCGAGGCGGAGCGCAGCAGACAGCCCGAACAGTTTTTCGGCCACAGCTCGAAAACCGTTCAAGTTAGAGTGGTACAGTAAGCGAGCCGATTGTAGCTTGTACAGAGACCTACAATCGGCTCGCTTACTATACCCCTCTATCTAGAACGGTTTGGAAGCTGTGACCGAAAAACCTTCTCTAGCCGTTAAGTGCGTGGGCCGCCATTTTGTCTGGAATATGAGACAGCTCTCCGGCCGCGCGCGAGGAGTATGAGAAACTGTTGGTGCGCTTATCGGCGCCCGCGCTTCTCCGTCAGTCTCTAGGTCTCTACACCGGTCCACCGGTCTTCTGGCCCACTGTGGCGCGGCGCGGCAGTACGACAGTGTCCTGGCGCAGTGCAGTGGGAGTGACACGGTGCAGCATGCAGGGGTGCCATGGCATTGACGGACGAGCACACCGACAAACGCACACAAGCAAACGCACACAAACACGCGCACACGCACACACACACACACGCACGCACATGGACACCGACACGCCCAAACTGACTTTTCACAGGAAGTGGCGCTTCGCTCATCGCGGATGCA